>NC_084627.1:38646241-38683741 GCF_033978795.1 Nerophis ophidion | reverse complement strand
TGGATGACAACATAAGTTGCTCCAAAGCCTGCATGTACCTTTCAGCATTAATGGTGCCTTCACAGATGTGTAAGTTACCCATGCCTTGGGCACTAATACACCCCCATACCATCACAGATACTGGCTTTTCAACTTTCCGCCTATAACAATCCAAATGATTATTTTCCTCTTTGTTCCGGAGGACACGACGTCCACAGTTTCCCAAAAACAATTTGAAATGTGGACTCGTCAGACCACAGAACACTTTTCCACTTTGCATCAGTCCATCTTAAATGAGCTCGGGGCCTGTGAAGCCAGTGGCGTTTCTGGGTGTTGTTGATAAATGGCTTTCGCTTTGCATTGTAGACATTTAACTTGCACGTACAGATGTAGCGACAAACTGTAGTTTCTGACAGTGGTTTTCAGAAGTGTTCCTGAGCCCATGTGGTGATATCCTTTACACTTTATTGTCCACTGATGCAGTACCGCCTGAGGGGGTGATCAAGGGTGATGGGTCAAATGCAGAGAATAATTTCGCCACATCTAGTATGTGTGTGACAATTATTGGTACTTTAACTTTAACTTTAACTTTAAGGTCACGGGCATTGCCGCTTAAGTGCAGTGATTTCTACAGATTCTCTGAACCTTTTGATGATATTACGGACCGTAAATCCCTAAATTCCTTGCAATAGCTTAAATTTACTCACGCATTTGTCCACAAAGTGGTGACCCTGGCCCCATCCTTGTTTTGTGAATGACTGAGCATTTCATGGAAGCTGCTTTTATATCAAAATCATGGCCCCCACCCGTTGCCAATTAGCCTGTTCACCTGTGGGATCTTCCGAATAAGTGTTTGATGAGCATTCCTCATATTTCTCAGTCTTTTTTTGCCACTTGTGCCAGCAATTTTGAAACATGTTGCAGGCATCAAATTCCAAATGAGCTAATATTTGCAAAAAAGAACAAAGTTTACCAGTTTGAACGTTATATATCTTGTCTTGGCAGTCTGTACAATTGAATAAAGTTTAAAAAGGATTTGCAAATCATTGTATTCAGTATTTATTTACGATTTACACAATGTGCCGACTTCACTGGTCTTGGGCTTTGTATTACAATATTTATTTTCTCAAAAGTTTTATTTTATTTTCAAAAGACATGCTAGGAGTTAAAGTTGCGATGTTCACAAATTGAAAAGTAGCTACAATCTGCATCACAAAAGCAATTAAACTTGTATCCTGAGGTATCACTTTATATCAGGGGTCGGCAACCGCATGCGGCTCTTTGATCACTCTGATGTGGCTCAGCCGCACACTTGCCGACCCCCCAGCCCCGTCCACCTCAACAGACGCACCTTTTGGGTGGTAGCGGGGTGTATAATGTAGCCCGGAAGAGTTAGGGATGCATGGGATTCTGGGTATTTGTTCCGTTGTGTTTATGTTGTGTTACGGTGCAGATGTTCTGCCGAAATGCGTTTCTCAGTCTTGTTTCGTGTGGGTTCACAGTGTGGCGCATATTAGTAACAACGTTAAAGTTGTTTACATCACAACCCTCAGTGTAACCTGTATGGCTGTTGAACAAGTATGCCTTGCAGTGACTTCCATAGGTCTGTAGATGCCACATACAACATGAGACTTGTTTGTCCAGGTTATAAAGGGCATTAAAAGCAGTGTCATCATCGCACGCCCTTATTATTGTTGTTAGGCTGTAAATCAGCAGACATTCGAGAGAACATTTGCTCTAAATCAGTATCGGTAGTCTCCCGGAAAATTTGGGAGCGTTGGCAAGTGAAGTGAAGTGAAGTGAATTATATTTATATAGCGCTTTTCTCTAGTGACTCAAAGCATTTTACATAGTGAAACCAGATATCTAAGTTACATTTAAACCAGTGTGGGTGGCACTGGGAGCAGGTGGGTAAAGTGTCTTGCCCACAGACACAACGGCAGTGACTAGGATTGCGGGAGCGGGAATCGAACCGGCAACCCTTAAATTGCTGGCACGACCACTCTACCAACGGAAGTGTGCTGCTGTCAAGCGTCACTCATATACAGTGGGGCAAAAAAGTATTTAGTCAGCCACCGATTGTGCAAGTTCTCCCACTTAAAATGATGACAGAGGTCTGTAATTTTCATCATAGGTACACTTCAACTGTGAGAGACAGAATGTGAAAAAAAATCCACAAATTCACATTGTAGTAATTTTAAAGAATTTATTTGTAAATTATGGTGGAAAATAAGTATTTGGTCAACCATTCAAAGCTCTCACTGATGGAAGGAGGTTTTGGCTCAAAATCTCACGATACATGGCCCCATTCATTCTTTCCTTAACACGGATCAATTGTCCTGTCCCTTTAGCAGAAAAACAGCCCCAAAGCATGATGTTTCCACCCCCATGCTTCACAGTAGGTATGGTGTTCTTGGGATGCAACTCAGTATTCTTCTTCCTCCAAACACGACAAGTTGAGTTTATACCAAAAACTTATATTTTGTGTTTCATCTGACCACATGACATTCCCCCACTCCTCTGCTGTATCATCCCTGTATCCATTTAGGTATAAACTCAACTCGTCCTGTTTGGAGGAAGAAGAATACTGAATAGCATCCCAAGAACACCACACCTACTGTGAAGCATGGGGGTGGAAACATCATGCTTTGGGGCTGTTTTTCTGCTAAGGGTACAGGACGATTGATTCGGTTAAGGAATCAATGAATGGGGCCATGAATCGTGAGATTTTGAGCCAAAACCTCCTTCCATCAGTGAGAGCTTTGAACGGTTAACCAAATACTTATTTTCCACCATAATTTACAAATAAATTCTTTAAAATTCCTGCAATGTGAATTCTTTGATTTTTTTTTTACATTCTGTCTCTCACAGTTGAAATGTACCTATGATGAAAATTACAGACCTCTGTCATCATTTTAAGTGGGAGAACGTGCACAATCGGTGGCTGACTAAATACTTTTTTGCCCCACTGTAGAACTCACGGGCCACACTAACATTAAATTGTCATACTAAGGTGCGGGGCCACATATCTGAGACCCCTGGTTTATACAAAAAAAACTCTGTATGCAGTGTTATTTCATATTAAATTTCAAAAGAGTTTTGTGGCTTGCATTGTTTTCTTTATTTTGTGAAACGGGTCAAAATGGCTCTTTGAGTGGTAAAGGTTGCCGACCCCTGCTGTGTATGAACTGTTCCAAAATGTGATTAGAAAAATCTGTATCATGAATGACATACATGTTTCTTTTCTAGGGTCTTATGGGCCTAAAAGGTCCCGAAGGGAAAACAGGAGAGCCGGGCGACAAGGTAAACTTTAAGCCCACATGACACCATTGTAATAAAATTATAATTTTTTTAAATCCTGTGAAAAACCTTACAATGTTGATTTATTTCTATTCTCATTACCTACACTTTTCACACTGCCGTCTGTAGCTGGAGGCTTGTGTATGTTTCGAGAATGAAGTTCCCTGGAAGTTCCCTGCCTCTCAAGGCCCCCCCTGACATCTCACATGCCCTCCCAGAGAGGCCCTCAAGTGACCCCTCACTGTTCCGCAACTTCGCCTTATGAAGATTCATCAAATAGTTTCACTTTGCCTCGAGCAGATACTACACAGTCTCTCCAGGAATTTGTGATGTGATGATTGCGCCAAATCACGCAAGCTCAGGCAAACCCCGTAAATCAGACCTGGGAAAATTAAGGCCCAGGGGCTGCACGAGGCCCGTTAAGCTTTCTAATCTGGCCCGCCGGACATTCCCAAATAATTGTTTTAGATCTATAAGATGGAAACTATAGCTGCCAACGTGATGTGCAGTCATGTTTTTTAATCACCGTAAGTCTTGAACTACACAAAGTACAAACCCTGTTTCCATATGAGTTGGGAAATTGTGTTAGATGTAAATATAAACGGAATACAATGATTTGCAAATCCTTTTCAACCCATATTCAGTTGAATGCACTACAAATACAAGGTATATGATGTTCAAACTCATAAACTTTATTTTTTTTGCAATTAATTATTAATTTAGAATTTCATGGCTGCAACACGTGCCAAAGTAGTTGGGAAAGGGCATGTTCACCACTGTGTTACATCACCTTTTCTTTTAACAACACTCAATAAACGTTTGGGAGCTGAGGAAACTAATTGTTGAAGCTTTGAAAGTGGAATTCTTTCCCATTCTTGTTTTATGTAGAGCTTCAGTCGTTCAACAGTCCGGGGTCTCCGCTGTCGTATTTTACGCTTCATAATGCGCCACAGATTTTCGATGGGAGACAGGTCTGGACTGCAGGTGGGCCAGGAAAGTACCCGCACTCTTTTTTTCGAAGCCACGCTGTTATAACACGTGCTGAATGTGGCTTGGCATTGTGTTGCTGAAATAAGCAGGGGCGTCCATGAAAAAGACGGCGCTTTGATGGCAGCATATGTTGTTTCAAAAGCTGTACAGTATGTACCTTTCAGCATTAATGGTGCCTTCACAGATATGTAAGTTACCCATGCGTTGGGCACTAATGCACCTCCATACCATCATATATGCTGGCTTTTGAACTTTGCGTTGATAACAGTCTGGATGGTTCGCTTTCCCTTTGGTCGGGTGACACGATGTCAAATATTTCCAAAAACAATTTGAAATGTGGACTCCTCACACCACAGAACACATTTCCACGTTGCATCAGTCCATCTTAGATGATCTCGGGCCCAGAAAAGCCGGTGGCATTTCTGGGTGTTGTTGATAAATAGCTTTCGCTTTGCATAGTAGAGCTTTAACTTGCACTTACAGATGTAGCGACAAACTGTATTTAGTGACAGTGTTTTTTTGAAGTGTTCCTGAGCCCATGTGGTGATATCCTTTAGAGATTAATGTCGGTTTTTGATACAGTGCCGTCTGAGGGATCAAAGGTAACGGTCATTCAATGTTGGTTTCCAGTCATGACGTTACGTGGAGTGATTTCTCCAGATTCTCTGAAACTTTTGATGATATTATGGACCGTAGATGTTGAAATCACTAAATTTCTTGCAATTGCACTTTGAGAAACGTTGTTCTTAAACTGTTTGACTATTTGCTCACACAGTTGTGGACAAAGGGGTGTACCTCGCCCCATCCTTTCTTGTGAAGGACTGAGCATTTTTTGGGAAGCTGTTTTTATACCCAATTACGGCACCCACCTGTTCCCAATTAGCTTGCACACCTGTGGGATGTTTCAAATAAGTGTTTGATGAGCATTCCTCAACTTTATCAGTATTTATTGCCACCTTTCCCAACTTCTTTGTCACGTGTTGCTGGCATCAAATTCTAAAGGTAATGATTATTTGCAAAAAAAAAGGTTTATCAGTTTGAACATTAAATATGTTGTCTTTGTAGCATATTCAACTGAATATGGGTGGTTTGAAAAATATTTGTATTCTGTTTATATTTACATCTAACACAATTTCCCAACTCATATGGGAAATTGGAAGGTCTTACTGACAACAATTCGTGATCTGATTTGTTATTGCAACTGTCTATCAACTGTATGTGCCCGTGCACGGACGCCTGCATTGTTGATTCTTAAGGCCCCCAGGCAGATTTGGATCAGCATGGCAACATAAGGTAGCTGAATTCTGATTGGATACGAACTCTAACCTAAAAACAACAGCATTCGGAAGGAGCATAATATGACATGAAGAGAATATGAATACTTTTAGATATTTAGGGAGAGTCAATTAAAAATGACTTTTATTTTTAAGTCTTGTTCACGAGTGAGGGAAGAGTGGATCGTAATATCGACAGGCGGATCTGTCACGAAGTGGTGGTGACGAACCCTAAGATGCAGAGATGACAGGCTTGGAAAATGAAAACACGAATTTAATGTTCAAAAAACAAGGCAAGGAAAACAAAAACCAGAAACAAGGGAACAGCAAACAGGGACAGGAGTCATGATCCAGGGAATAGCTCTCAGCTTCCAAAAAAAAGGCAGTCCACAGCAAACAATACTCCAGCACTCAATGGAGGGCAAGGCAGGTTTAAATAAAAGCAGGTGGAAATAATAAGTAACCATGGTAACCAAAAAAAACAAGAGTGCACAAAAAACAGGAACCGAAGGAGTTTTGGATTGAAAATAAAAAACATAATCCAGACCACAAATCATGACAGGATTGGTGCGGCGTCTTCTGTAATGCGGACGCTGTATCGATCCGTTGTGGTGAAGAAGGAGCTGAGCCGGAAGGCAAAGCTCTCAATTTACCGGGCCATCTACGTTCCCATCCTCACCTATTTCAATGAGTTTTGGGTGATGACCGAAAGGACAAGATCACGGCTACAAGCGGCCGAAATGAGCTTCCGCCACCGGGTAGCAGGGCTCTTCCTTAGATTAGGGTGAGAAGCTCTGTGATCCAGATGAGGTGGTTTGGGTATCTGGTCAGGATGCCACCCGAACGCCTACCTAGGGAGGTGTTTAGGGCACATCCGACCGGTAGGAGGCCACGGGGAAGACCCAGGACACGTTGGGAAGACTATGTCTGGGAACACCTCGGGATCCCCCGGGAAGAGCTGGACGAAGTGGCTGGGGAGAGAAAAGTCTGGGCTTCCCTGCTTAGGTTGCTGCCCCCGCGACCCAACCTCGGATAAGCAGAAGAAGATGGATGGATGGATGGATAAAAAAAAAAAAATGATTTAGCATGTAGCTAGTTAACTTGGTGAATTCATTGTTGTTAAACACTACTAGTATGCACAATACTGAAGCAGAATGAGTCAAAAACACCATAGATGTTAAAATAGTATCCAAACATTTTTCCATGAAAATATGGAGAAGCTGCTGATGAATTGTTTGACGGAGAGGAATCTGGAATGAGAAGATGGATGGATGGGAAAGTCAATTAAAAATTACTTTTATCTTTAATAATGATCATGATTTCTGGTTATGTTAGGCCAGCAGAGAAGGCCTTGCTGGAAACCCTATATATAACTTGTTGGAAACCCTATATATAACCACGTACTGCATAGTTTGTAATTACTTGTATTATGTATTTAATCCAGCTGAAATAGGCTCCAGCACCCCCCGTGACCCTAAAAGGTAGGGGTAGGGAACCTATGGCTCGCGAGCCAGATGTGGCTCTTTTGATAACAGCATCCGGCTCTCGGATAAATCTGAGCTGACATTGCTAAACACGATAAGTAATGAATAATTCCACTTGTAATCACAGTGTTAAAAATAACGTTCAAAATATAAAACATGCTTATGCATTTTTAATCCGTCCGTCCGTTTCTACCGCACCTGTTCAAGAAGTTGCATTAATGGTAAGAAGTTATCTATTGATTATAGGTTAGTGTGGGGCTAGCCCTCCTGGGGGTTCTTCAGACCACCAAGCACCGACATGAGAGCCTGTTTCAGGGTTACAATATTGTTTTATTTTTCAATAAGTCTCTCAGTTGCTTTCCGGCAATTGTCTTTTTCTCTTTGGTTCTCGCTCACGCTCTGGCTACAGCCCCAACCCCGTCTCTCCTCCTGGCTGCTGCTTATAACAGAGCGATGGTAAAAAGGCCCAGGTGGGCCCTCTACGCACCTGTCGCTGATTTCGAGGCCAATCCTGGCAACACCCCGCTTTGCTGCAGGTCTGCAGGCCACGCCCCCTCCACAGTTAGCTTCAGAATAAAACATGTTATTACAAAGAATAAGAGATCTATTATACTATAGAAATGTTGGTCTTACTTAAAAAAGCACGCGTTTAGTTGTGTTCAGTGTTAAAAAAAATATTATATAGCTCTTACGGAAATACATTTTAAAATGTTTGGCTTCTTGGCTCTCTCAGCCAAAAAGGTTCCAGACCCCTGCTATAAGGGCTCATCGGTAGAAAATGGATGGATGGGTGGATAATTCATTAACATTTATTTATCAGGGGTTAAAAAATTAGGAACATATTTTCAATTGCAATGCTGACTTAGTAAAGACCATAAGAAGCCTAAAAGGAACAATTCGCTCAACACCACTCCCCTGGCTCCCTGTCCAATCAAACATTGCATCTTCACATAAAACTCCTCCTCACCATTAACCAAACCACAAAAAAATATCCTCAACCAACACTGAACTAATGATGTTGTACTGTCTGCTCTCTTTAGGGTTCAACTGGTTTACCAGGACCACCTGGTCCTGTTGGGCTCAGGGTGAGTATTTGAGTCTCTTTATATCAGTGGTCCCCAAACTACGGTCCCAAGTTAAAATATTTGAATCTGAATTTTATTTTTGTATTTGAATTTTTTTTTAATCTGTCCTTTCTAATCCATTTTATACTGCTTGTTACTCTCGGTGTCTCCTAACCGCCCAGACAAATCATATTGTTTAAAAATGCATTTTCCCATTGATAATGTTACATTATTGCTCTCGGAATATATATATATATATATATATATATATATATATATATATATATATATATATATGTGTATATATATATATGTGTATATATATGTGTGTATATATATATATATATGTGTGTATATATATATCAATATATATATATATATATATATATATAGGGTATATATATCAATATATATATATAGGGTATATATATATATATATATATATATATATATGTAAATATATAGGGTAGAGCGGAATATATGTTAATTCAGGAAAAAACACAGAGGCTATCTCATACCTACAAGCCTATTTTGCAGGTTTCCCTGCTTTTCAGGGGATGTAACTATACATGCATCTATTTTCTATAGCTTATCCCTTTCGGGGTGGCGGGGGGTGCTGGAGCCTATGTTTTTTTTAAATCCCCTGTGTCACGCCCATGGGATCATGTTTTGTTTTTGTCATGTTTGGTTTTATTTTTTTGGACACTCAGTTCCTGTTCCTGCACTTCCTTGTTGTCTTTGTTACCATGCCAATTCATTAGTTTTCAACGTGTCTTCATGTCACGCCCCTGTCTTCATGTCTCACACCTGTTTGCACTTATCATGTTCATTATTTAAACCTGTAGTTGCCAGGTAGTTAACCTGGCGACTTTACCTCAACTCCAGTCATGCCATGCCATACTTGCTAATCTCTCTGCCCATAGTTCCCCTCCTTCCAAGTTTTTGGTTGTGTTGTGTCACAGTTGTTGAGTTTTGTTTATGTCTATAGTCATGCCATAGTGCTAGTTTTGTTTTCTAGTCAAGTTTGTTCTCCGCCCTTCTTGCGCGCCTTTTGTTTGCTTCCTTTGTTTGTAGTTTGTTGCTAAAGAAATAAACATGTACTTACATTCAGGTCTCGCTCGTGCCAATTTTTCTTTGCATCGGAAAAACAATCCACGCCCAAGTCCAATTCTTGACACCCTGAAGAGCAGGGAAACCTGCGAAATAGGCTTGTAGGGATGAGATAGCCTCTGTGTTATTTCCTGACCTGATATATATTTTACAGCCTGGCCCTCGGCTACATTTTTTTAACCCAATGTGGCCCCCAGGTCAAAAAGTTTGGGGACCACTGCTCTATATACACCATGTGTGAATGTTTTGAGGTACGAGCCATCTTTCGGGTATTTTTTATTTATTTTGCTTTTAGTTGCGTTTGAAAACGTCACTCACGACTTGTTGGCGTAGAAAATGTTACGGTGAAGATTAGACTCGATCAGACTAGATCCTTCCCATCTGAGTCCATGACCATAAACTGATGAAATATTCTCAAACAACCACTGTAGTTGTTTGTAGCACAGGGGTCTTCCACATCTTCAGGCCAAGGACCCAAAACATTTTAAAACCATGCAAAAGTCCATTCATGTCAGCAACTTTAAATGTAAAACTAATATGTGATACAAACATATTACGAGCTTGTAGTTCTTAAAATGTTGATGATCATGTCTTACAATTTTTAAAAACTATCTTTGTATTACGTTTATAATGTGAGGTTTTCTTAAGCAATATTATTAAGAAATTACATATCTTGAGTTGCATGTTATAAGCATACTTGCCAACTTTGAGACCTCCGAATTCGGGAGATGGGAGGGTGGAGGGTTCAGTGTCAATCAGTCAATGTTTATTTATATAGCCCTAAATCACAAGTGTATCAAAGGGCTGCACAAGCCACAACAACATCCGCGGTACAGCCCACATACGTGCAAGGAAAAACTCACCCCAGTGGGACGTCGATGTGAAGGACTATAAAAAACCTTGGAGAGGACCGCATATGTTCCGGACCCCTCGTTGAAGACATTTGTTGTAGTACAGCCTATTGTGTCATTTTTGATACAATATATTATCTAGAAGTAGTTTTTACTTATTTAAAAAAACAAAAAAACATTAACTGTTAAAATTGTGGTGTTTTTAGGGGCCCCGAGCACAGATTCAAATCAATCATTCAAAGTTTATTTATATAGCCCTTGATCACAAGTGTCTCAAAGGGCTGCACAAGCCACAACGACAAACTTCGGCTCAGATCCCACATCAGGGCGAGAAAAAACCCAACCCAATGGGATACAATTTGAAGCATTGACAATAGAACTAAATAAACTGACAATAAATGATCAGTATAAAACAATTTTTAAGAAGGAATCTAACACAAAATTATTTTAAAATACTTTTTCCTTTCCTTTTTTTTAAATATGACATATAAATTGTAATATAGTGTTTTCCTAACATTATTTTGTAATACAAAATTGTTTGCTTTTCAGGGGGCTCCTGGGATCCGAGGTGGTTATGGTCCAGAAGGCCAACGTGGACCTGATGTAAGTAACTTTTGAGGGTACAGAGGTCTCATGTACTTAGACTTGTGTAGCTTTACTCCCAAAAAATTACGTACCTTTATATCCAAAAACAATTCCAGTGTGTTAAAGCATGAGTACACTAGGGTTGTACAAGATACCGGTACTAGTATAGTACCGAGATGCTAATAAATCATATTCGGTACTATACCCCCTCTAAAAAGAACCGGTTCCGCCCCCCCCCCCCCCCCCCATCCCCCTTTTTTTAACGGGCATGACGGCGTGTCGTCATCACACAGTGATATTGCTGGTTTTGTGAACAGATGAGCATGTTCGTCAGCGCACAGTCACAGAGTACTTACAAGCAGACACAGTGTGTTGACAGAAAAGGGAGAACAGACGCATTTTGGCTTAAAAACTAACGATAAAGGTGAAGCTATAACACTGAAACACCCTCAGGAAGAGGTGCTTTAAGACATGGCTAGCTAGCGGCAACCGCAGTCTACAGTGTCTGCAGTCTAAATCACTAATCCTCGCCTCCATAGCGACAAATAAAGTACGTTTCTTATACGTATCATTCCTGCAGGACGAGGAATAGCTATACATGCTCACCGTAGCTCCCCGGTGACACAATGTAAATAAACGCAATGGGTGGATCTACATTTGACATCCACTGTAATGATACCAAGTACAGAAGCGTATCTAGTCGATACTACTATGATTACATAGGTTTTAGCAACACAACATATTTTTCCTAAGCTGTAATATCTTACTGATATCCTTTACAACCAAAACCTTTAAAACAAGGAAAACACTGTAACATGAAATCTGCTTAGTGAGAAGAAATATCTTACCAGACAGAAAATGAGCAAATATCACCCTTATTTGAGATATTCAATCTTAGTTAGATTTCAGTTTTTGCAGTGTGGCTCATGCTGGTTGATATAAAAACATCCTGTGTTTTGTAGTCCAAAGTGTGTAGTCCAACCTGCATGCTAACACACCTCAAAAACCGGTGAGACGGTACAAAGATCATGCTAATGCTGGCACAGTCGCAAGATGGCTTTTTCGACTAATTTTGCAAGTGTATAGCAGAATCAGAATTAGAAATACAGATTTACCCTTATTAAAAAAAAGGTGAGAAACAGGTAAACTCATAGCCATAGCAGACATAAACAAGTTACATAGAATCAACAAAACTTGCAACAGAGGGGAGGGAGTATAACTCAAAGTCAAATGTTTTCCTATATGACGCATTACCTGCTCAGTGGATTTGTGGTTAGAGTGCCCGCCCTGAGATCGGTAAGTAGAAAATAAGCAAATATCATTCAATCTTACTTCGATTTCAGTTTTTGCAGTGTAGCTCATGCTGGTTGATATACAAACATCCTGTGTTGTGTAGTCCAAAGTGTGTAGTCCAACCTGCATGGTAACACACCTCAAAAACCGGTGGGACGGTACAAATATCATGCTAATGCTGGCACAGTCGCAAGATGGCTTTTTCGACTAATTTTGCAAGTGTATAACAGAATCAGAATCAGAAATAGAGATCTACCCTTATAAAAAAAAAGGTGAGAAACAGGTAAACTCATAGCCATAGCAGACATAAACAAGTTACATAGAATCAACAAAACTTGCAACAGAGGGGAGGGAGTATAACTCAAAGTCAAATGTTTTCCTATATGACGCATTACCTGCTCAGTGGACTTGTGGTTAGAGTGCCCGCCCTGAGATCGGTAAGTAGAAAATAAGCAAATATCATTCAATCTAACTTAGCTTTCAGTTTTTGCAGTGTAGCTCATGCTGGTTGGTATACACACATCCTGTGTTGTGTAGTCCAAAGTGTGTAGTCCAACCTGCATGGTAACACACCTCAAAAACCAGTGGGACTGTACAAAGATCATGCTAATGCTGGCACAGTCGCAAGATGGCTTCTTCGACTAATTTTGCAAGTGTATAACAGAATCAGAATCAGAAATAGAGATTTACCCTTTTAAAAAAAAGGTGAAAAACAGGTAAACTCATAGCCATAGCAGACATAAACAAGTTACATAGAATCAACAAAACTTGCAACAGAGGGGAGGTAGTACAACTCAAAGTCAAATGTTTTCCTATATGACGGATTACCTGCTCAGTGCCCTGAGATCGGTAAGTAGAAAATAAGCAAATATCATTCAATCTTACTTAGATTTCAGTTTTTGCAGTGTGGCTCTGACCAATATTCTTACATGCCTCGCTCAACGAAACGGGAAATTCCACAGTTTTGAATTCTGTCTCGAAGCTGCCGGCAGTCGCAGTGCTTTATCACCTTCCTGCCGGCAGCCAAATGGTAATGTAATGGAGATCATAACTTACCCATCAATACCTGTGATTACAAGTTCTCTTCGGGGGAGTCATTCTTCTTAGAAGTTCTTTCACTGCTGCAATGTATTCTAGCTCTCTCAGGGCAAGATCAGGCAAAGCTGGCTGCTGCAACAGATCACTAGTGTGATTTTTTTGTCAGGTTTTTTGATCGAGTCACACTTAATGGTGTCTCTCAGTAGTTTTAACTGAAGTGATGGATGCCTCTTAGGTTTCTAGTGAGAGACTAATGTATATTCTACATACAGTATGTGATATATTGTCTATGTAATGATGGACTTGTACTCTGCTTTTTTGCCAGGGGGAGCCTGGACTGGATGGCCTTCTAGGTTTGCTGGGTTCACCGGTGAGCTAAATCACAGACCAAGAGATCTACGTCACTTGTATTTATGTTTAAAGTTTATGTTTAAACAGCACTTTTAGCGGGGCTATTACTCGCAATCTTTATGAGAGACAAGAACATGTGCTTTTTTAAGTGCATTCAAACTCGTAAATCAGAATCAGAAATACTTCAATAATCCCTGAGGGGATATAAAGATTTTCAGCACAATCTCATTCAAGAGCAGACAAACATTCATCATCATCGGCGGTCACACAAAACGAGTATGTCGATCATCCTGGTAGGGGGGTATCCCTTTATGAAGGATATCTATGCGCGACTTTGTTTAACGTGGGGAGACTGGTGCACTGACAGTCACCAGACAATCCTTGACACATCCGGGTCAGGGTCCTGTGGGATCAATCAATCAAGAATCAATCAATGTTTATTTATATAGCCCTAAATCACAAATGTCTCAAAGGACTGTACAAACCAAACTGTACAACCTACAACATCCTCGGAAGAACCCCCCCCCCCTAGGGCCCCAAGACCCCCATAGAGGAGCCTCCACTGCCGGATGCACTTTAACGTCATGCCCAGGACATTACAGGGAGACAGAACAGGATCGCTGACGGGTCTGCCGACTTCCAGCGCCCCTTCCAAACCGGTGAGAAACAGGTGTATCCTCATAGCTATAGTACACATAAACATGTGTGTAGGATAGAAACATCAAAGAACACAAAGGACATTAAAGACATTAAAAAGAGCAGAGCTGATGCAACCAGCCACTCCTATTACACACAGCCATAAAAGTAAAACAACAACAACAACAAAAACTAAAACATACACTGTGGTGGCCTTTGCGGTGTTCCACGTTATTGTCTGCTGGGGTGAAACAGGAGCAGACTCAACAAAGCAACCAATACCCTCGGCCGCCCACCAACTCCCGGCCAGAGTCCAGTCCGCATGCATGAGCGAGGATGTGTCCAAGGAGACCGAGGTGTCCGATACCTGCTCATTCAGCCAAGACACCGAAGCTTGTCCGTACCGGCGCTCAGCGCCAGCTCCGCAGCCCGGTCTCTTCATCCGCATCTCTTTCAGTCACTCCAAACAGACTCTGATGTTGCAGAAACCCAGCAGTTGGTCTCCATGGCCAAAAGGCTCACAGGAGGCAGATCCAGAAGTTCACAAATAAAACACCGCAGAAGTCACGAAAGTGCCACCCTTTGTCACACAGTCCACATGGATCCCGAGCCAAAAGGCAAAAAAACCCCACATGAAATCAAGAGGGAAACATCCGGAACACAAAAGGATGACACAAGAGCACAGAGCTCTTGCCAACAGCAGCCACTACAGAGGTGCGATGATGGAAAAAAAACAAAAACGAAAAAAAGACACATAACTACAGGTCTGCTTACTGTGGAGCAATGGCATCATTGTGTCTATTGTGTCTGTTGTGTCCAGAACACCCTATGAAAATATCTAAAACCCGCCCACAATAGTTCCCTTGCCTCTGTGGTGTTGTGTTTAACTAAGTACTATCAGAAGTTGTTGAAGGTGCGTGTTGAGCGGGAGGCGGAAATCCAGAAAGGGCAAGGCAAGCTCGTATGTCCGTGGGCAAGCAAGAGATCAAAGGCAGGAGCGAGGTATCAAGGTCCGTGTCCCGGCGTGAGGTCGAGATCTAGGAAGGCAGCAGGGAGTCCAGAGAGGATCCAAGGGGACCAGACACACAACTCGAAACCAGGAAATGGGGGAACGCTGCGGGATGAGGACACAGGACACAGAGGAAAGAATGCACATAGATAGAGCTAGAGACGTGTAAGCTTACAGTACTGAGACAGGTAGCTACGTTCTAGCACTGGAAGTCAGGAAGCGCTGGCTTATGAAGGGAGTGGAGTCTTCATCAACGTTAGGAGTGTTGATTTCAGATTTCCTGCAGCCGCGCAGAGGCATGGGCGTGTCCAGAGGCGCGCACAGATGAATGAGAAGCGGCAGGAGTCCGACACGTAACGGCCTCTTGTTAATTCGAAAATATGAATCATGCCTTTCACCTGAATAGTAGGATGTGTACATACACCGAGAAGTTGGTGCACTTTAACAGCCAACTTAGACCCGAAAAAGGCAATAAAAGACCTGCTTTTACTTATTTTTTATTTTTTTATTCACAAGCACTATGCGTCATTCTTCATCTAAACGGGAAAGAAATGAGCATCCCAGTGAGAGCACATTTTATTATGTTTGTTGTCTTTCATGAAGTCTGCCATGAGTGGTAGTCAACGTCGTAGTTGAAAGAAAAAGTGAACGTTGTAATGCGTCTATGAAATCAGTGCTTAAAATGATCCAAATATGTAAATATTAAATGTTATTATGAATATGCCCGCTACTACATTACATACAGTATATACTTAGAGCATGTACTCTATATAAAACAATGATGGAAGTGATTGGATGTTTTTTTAAGTGCTTTATAGGCAAACTTTGGCTTGCATTTATTTACTATAAACTACTTTGTGTGTGCTTGTCTTACATAAAGATTCTGAATGATTGGCAAAATTCCAAAATAAGTGCAGTTGCCCTTTAAGTATTGTTTTTGTGTGTGCATGTTTTTCTTTTTTTTTGACAGGGTGCGCCGGGCTTTACAGGACGTGTCGGAGCTCAAGGAGTCAATGGCTCAAGGGTAAGATTCAACCAAAGAAGTACTGTAGTTAGAGGAGACCTAATATGCAAAACCAACTTTTCTTACCTACTGGTACCTGTTTTTGTGTATTTGAGATCTGCATAAATCCCAACATTTGAAATCAAACCGTAGAGTCGTAGCAGAGATGTTTATAAAACAATCGTGCCTTCCTTCACTTCCACCAAACAAGCCGTTTGGAATTTTCCCGATTTGTGACATTTTTCCCCGGTGTGACACAGCCGATATAGTTCATATATGGTGAGGGTTTACCCGAAAAGCTGAAGATAGCTTACTGTCGCGCTAAAAAACTACAAAATGAGTGATTGGGAGAAGATGCAATCAAAGTGGAGGCATGTAAATAAGAACGTATCCAAAATGGAGCTTCCTGAAGAGATAGTCAGGAAGTTGCTGGAAAACAGTCAGCCACTTCGTCCAGCTCCACCCGGGCGATTCCGAGGCGTTCACTGGCATAGTCTTCCCAAAGTGTCCTTGGTTTTCATCGTGGTCTCCTGCCAGTCAGACGTGCTCTAAACACCTCTCCAGGGAGGCGTTCTGGGGGCATCCTGACTAGATGCCCAAACCACCTCATCTGGCTCCTCTTGATTTGGAGGAGCAGCGGCTATACTTTGAGCTCCTCCGAAATGATAGCGCTTCTCACCCTGTCTCTAAGTGAGAGCCCCGCCATTCGATGGAGGAAACTCATTTTGGCTGCTTGTGCCCTTGATCTTGTCCATTCGGTCAAAATCCAAAGTTCATGACCATAGGTGAGGATGGGGACGTAGATCGACCTGTTAATAGATTGATACAGTGTCCGCATTACTGAAGACGGCGCACCGATCCGCCAGTCGAGCCCATAATCCACTCTTACCTCACTCGTGAACAAGACTCCGAGGTACATGAACTCCTCCACTTGGGGAAAGATCTCTTCCCCAACCTGGAGATGGCACTCCACCCTTTTCCGGGTGAGAACCATGGACTCAGACTTGGATGTGCTGATTCTCATCCCAGTCGTTTTACACTCGGCTGCGAAACAATACAGTGACAACTGAAGCCACTATGTTACACCTGCAAAAAGCAGAGACCTAATCCTAATGTCACCAAGCCGGATCCTCTCAATGCCATTACTGCACCTAGAAATACCGTCCATAAAAGTTATGAGTAGAATCGGTGACGAAGGGAGTCCAACCCTCACTGAAAGCGGGCAAGCAGACCAAGCTCTGACACCGATCGTACAGGGAGTGTACCGCCACAATCAGACAGTCCAATACCTCATACTCTCTGAGCACTGCCCACAGGACTTCCCGGGAGACACGGTCGAATGTTTTCTCCAAGTCCACAAAGCACATGTACATTGGTTAGGAAAACTCCCATAAACTCTCAAAAACCCTGCAGAGAGTATACGACCAGGACGAAAACCACATTGCTCTTCCTGAATCCGTGGTTTGTCTATCTGTCGAGCCTCCTCTCCAGTACACCTGAGGAGTGTGAACCCACAATGGCTGGAACACACCCTCAGGTTCCCCTTCTTAAAGAGAGTTCCTCTCTTTAAGACCAATGTTGCAGATGCTTGTCAACCAAGACAGCCTCACGGCATCTACAACCTTAAAGAACTCCGGGCGGCTCTCATCCGCCCCTTGGGCCTTGCCACAGAGGAGATTTTGAACACACACAGCCACAGAAATAAGAGAGCCCACCACAGATTCCTCTGGCACTGTATTCCCTCCACTGATCTACAACATCCTGAGTCGAGGTCAGCAGGACACCATCCCAGTTTCACTGCTCCCCTCTCCGTTTGTTTAAAAATGTATGAGTACGTTTAAAAAGTTATCGGCACATTTTGGTTAAACGTTCAGGAAACATCAAAAATGGAAAAGGGAACAAGTCATTACATTCTGGGGCTGATCTGGATCATCGCCTCGATTCAGGACTTTTTTCAATTATAGTTCGCATTCACTCATGTCTGAGTACCCAAGAGGCTTAAATCAAAAGCAGATACGAGCAAAAAAAATCTGACAATGCAATGGAATCGATACCGAGTTTTCCAGACATCATTCGACACGACGAAGCTTGGAAAAGCATGGGGGATTGTGTAGCAAAAACTAGACTAGGGAGTCTGGACTTCCATCCTCAGACTGTTGCCCCCAGGAACTGGATACGTGTGTAAAAAATGGATTGTTGCATAGTATATGTGATGTATTTTGTATTCACTGAAATGCATTTCTGTTGACCCAACACGTGGAGCAGGTGGGTCATATTTCTTGCAGATCATTTCAACAGGATTTCCCTTCACAGCCGTGTAACTGCCAAAAACTGCACCTTTTAATGATATATGACTTATTTTTACTTACAATATGCCGAAATCCAATAAAAAAAAAAAAAGCCTTTCTTTGGATACCATGAATTTTAAAAATACTTTATTGATGATTATTTTGTGAAAAACAATCTTTGAATTGTTTTTAAAGCGTATAATTTGCTTTTGAAGTTTGTGACTATGTGTGATTTGACAGAGCTACAATGATTACCAAATCATTTTCAACCTATATTTAACTGAATAAACTGCAAAGACAAGATACTTAAAGTTCAAACTGGAAAACGTTGTTATTTTTTGCAAATATTAGCTCATTTGGAATTGGATTCCTGCAAAATGATTCAAAAAAGCTGGCACAAGAGGCAAAAAAGACTGATAACTTTGAGGAATGCTCATCAAACACTTATTTGGAACATCCCACAGGTGAACAGGCTAATCAGGAACAGGTGGGTGCCATGATTGGGTATAAAAGCAGCTTCCATGAAATATTTAGTCATTCACATAAAAGGAGGGGGCCAAGGTCACCACTTTGTGAACAAATGCGTGAGCAAATTGTTCAAGAACGACATTTCTCAACCAGCTATTTCAAGGGATTTAGGGATTTCACCATCTACGGTCATCAAAAGGTTCAGAGAATACGGAGAAATCACTGCACGTAACATTGAATGCCCGTGACCTTGGATCCTGACATCGGTGTGTAAAGGATATCACCACATGGCCTCAGGAACACTTCTACAGTTTGTCGCTACATCTGTCAATGCAAGTTAAAACTCTACTATGCAAAGCAAAAGCCATTCATCAACAACACCCAGAAACGCCGGCAGCTTCGCTGAACCCAAGCTCATTTAAGATGGACTGATGAAAAAGTGTAAAAGTGTTCGTTGTTCTGGCGAGTCCACATTTTGAATTTTTTATAGACACCTATTTGAAAAGTTTTTAAAGTGCAAACAAGTTTAACTTGGTTTTGTGTGATTTGCTCTTTTTTTTTTCAGGGGGACATAGGCCCTGCTGGCAGTGTCGGCCGCAAAGGCCCACAGGTACTAATTTTAAATGATTATCGTTCATTTTATTTATGCTACGATTTATTCAGATTTCTTAAAATGTTTATTGGTGGTTTTAAGTTACCGAGCCTTTACAGTTTGTCCTTAACTTTCCTTTTGACTAGGGGCCCCCAGGTTTGGACGGACAGGTGGGGCCTCCAGGTCCCAGAGGTCCCCAAGTAAGTTAGTGAATAAAATTGTTGTTGTTTACAAGTTTATTAGCTCAGGTCAACAATTGTTTGTTATGTAAAGTTAATACTTTCAATGATTTTCCAGGGAACTCAGGGACTGAGCGGTGGACCTGGGCCTAAAGGCGATCCTGTAAGCATCTTTTTCTTATTTAAATGTGCCTGTTTTCAAATTTTGAAATCTAAAAAAAACCTGTGTGAAGCAACTAGGATTAGCTCAGCACCTCCAAGTCCGAGTCCATGGTTCTTTCCTGGAAAAGGGTTAAGTCCCATCTCGGGGTTAGGTTTTTTTTTTAACTTTGATTGATACTTTTATGAGTAGATTGCACAGTACAGTACATATTCCGTACAATTGACCACTAAATAGTAAAACCCGAATAAGTTTTTCAACTTGTTTAAGTCGGGGTCCACGTTAATCAATTCATGGTAAGGGGAAGACATCCTGCCCAAATTGGAGTAGTTCAAGTACCTCAGGGTTTTGGTCAATGTATCGTGCGATCAACAGGCCTCTTAAAGGCACCAGAACCAAATCAAGGAACTGGAATTGTCTAAATTCCAATGATAACCAACCCTATTGATCACCAGGTCTTGGGGGGTTTTGACCAAGGTGACTGTGGAGGGACTTTTCCCTTCCCGGTTCCTCTGACCACCATGGAGAGACATGCCAGGGTGACAGTTTTATGACTTAATAAACCTCAGCTTTCTCAGGTCAGGTCGCTTTGCAGCACTCGACTCTTCCGCCGTCTCTCTCTTCCGGTCGCTTTTCAGTCTTCCCCATCTATGGTGACAGTCGGGCTCTTTGCGTTGCGTTTCAGCTTTGCGCTTGCGTCTTCGTCTCCGTCTTGCTCTTTGTCTTGCTCTGTTTCGGGTTCTCACTTCACCAACTTCTCCAGTCTCTCCTGCCTCGTCCTTCTCGGCTGCTGCCCTTTTACGCAGTGACGGGTGAATACACAAAAGCGCCCTCGCTGCAGGTCCGCCGGCCACGTCTTCTCACAGTGACCAAAGTTTAAGTCTGTTGTTCATACTTGGGCGGCAATTCAGTCCACAATGATGAGGACTGCATCTTAATTTCCCAATCAATCTACGTACCTCCTCTATGGTCAAGAACATTTGTCTCAAACATGAGATGTTATTTTGCGGCCCGCACCTTAATGTGAAAATTTAATGTTGGTGCGGCCCGCGAGTTTTACATGAACGGCGCTTTACAGCGTCATACTTTTAAACCCCTCGATTTTTCCAGGATGCTCCCAATGTCAGTGCCCCTCCTGGGATAATTATTCTCTCAGATTTTACCTTAAAAACAATATTAAAAAGGCACCGTGGCGGCACTGCTTTAAGCGTCGTCTTCAACCTGTCCAAACAGTTGCCAGCCCAGCTACATGTTGTAGTCAATATTGATAGACACAGTAAGCGACTGCAAGACATAGTTGATCAACAGCCACACAGGTCACACTGAGGGTGGCTGTATAAACAACTTTATCACCGTTAGAAATATGCGTCACACTGTGAACCCACACCAAACAAAAATGACAAACATATTTTGAGAGAACATCCGCATCGTAACACAACATAAACACAACAGAACAAATACCCAGAATCCAATGCAGCCCTAACTCTTCCGGGCTACAATAGGGGGTGGCCCGGAAGAGTTAGGGCTGCATTGGATTCTGGGTATTTGTTCTGTTGTGCTTTGGATGTTCTCCCAAAATGTGTTTGTCAATCTTGTTTGGTGTGGGTTCACAGTGTGGCACATATTTGCAGCAGTGATAAAGTTGTTTATACGGCCACCCTAAGTGTGACCTGTATGGCTGTTGAATAAGTATGTCTTGCAGTCGCTTCTGTGAGTCTGCAGAAGTCTGTACACTGTTTGTATGGTGGAGAAGAGGACGGCAGTTCGTAGAGAACATGAAAGACATTGCCATCACGACCCGTCCTTACTATTGTTGACCTGGTGAACACCGGGAGAATGATTCCCCCGGGAGATTGGCGGGAGGGGCACTGATTTTTGGGTGTTTCCCAGAAAATTCGCGAAGCGTCGACGAGTATGTTGCCAGGGCGGGAAAGCCATTCAAAGAAGGTGAAATTAGTAAAAAGTGCATGTTGGATTTTTTTAAGAAAACCTTTCTTGCAGCCCAGCCACACCCAGTTTCGGCATCCAGTGGCCCTCAGGTAAATTGAGTTTGAGACCCCAGGTCAAGAACTTCAGATAGTGATCAAAATAACAAGATTGCCAATACTACAAGCGGCCGAACGGTCTCTTCCTTAGAAATAGGGTGAAAAGCTATGTTTTTTGGGAGGAGCTTGAAGTTAAGCCGGGGATCCTTAGAGAGAAGCCGGATGAAGTGGTTTTGACCTATCCCCTTGTTCCACCACTTGGGAGGTGAGGGGAGCAGTGAGCAGCAGCGGTGGCCGCGCTCGGGGATCATTTTGGTGATTTAACCCCCAATTCCAACCCTTGATGCTGAGTGCCAAGCAGGGAGGTAATGGGTCCCATTTGTATAGTCTTTGGTATGACTCAGTGTTCCATGTTCAATGTTTACATGAAGTCCACACTATAATCATTGTCCATAAAATTAGTTTTGTGTTCAATATTTGTGTTTTTATTGATTGATTGATTGATTGATTGATTGATTGATTGATTGATTGATACTTTAATTAGTAGATTGCACAGTTCAGTAAATATTCCGTAAAATTGACGACTAAATGGTAACACCCGAATACGTTTTTCAACTCGTTTAAGTCAGGGTCCACGTTAATCAATTCATGTGTGACTGCAACGGATTAATTGCAATTACGTGGATTCTTATAGAAAAAAATTGCTTGCATTTTTGTGTACGATTCATCAGACATTTCGGAACACAGTGCTAAGAAAAAACAAGTTACCATTGTAACTTTGTTATTTAATTCATGCATAAAGCAGACTTCCAAATCTGCTTCCAAACATAAAATATATAGTAGTGAATTAATTTGAGTCATACTGCTGCAGATAAAGCTGAATGATTTGATTTATTGTGTCAGCATGACAGGTCTTATTATAAAGTACACAATATATTTGATTTTTTTGTATTTTTTTCATCTTAGGGGCTGGTTGGCGTCATGGGTAAACGAGGTGAACCTGGCTTTGAAGGGCAAGTGGTGAGTCGCATTTACGTATGAGTTTTGCTATTGTATACTTTATTTGAGTTTCATTGAAGTTATACATAATATGTTACAAACCCCAAAACCGGTGAAGTTGGCACGTTATGTAAATCGGAAATAAAAGCAGAATACCATGATTTGCAAATCATTTTCAACCTATATTCAATTGAATAGACTGCAAAGACAAGATACTTAACGTTCGAACTGTTAAACTTTGTTATTTTTTGCAAATAATAGCTCATTTGGAATTTGATGCCTGCAACATGTTTCAAAAAAGCTGGCACAAGTGGCAAAAAAGACTGAGAACGTTGAGGAATGCTCATCCAACACTTATTTGGAACATCCCAGGCTAGTTGGGAACAGGCCTGTGCCATAACTGGGTATAAAAGCAGCTTCCATGAAATGTTCAGTCATTCACAAACAAGGATGGGGCGAGGGTCACCACTTTGTGAACAAATGTGTGAGCAAATTGTTTAAGAACAACATTTCTCAACTAGCCATTGCAAGGATTTTAGGGATTTCACCATTTACGGTCCGTAATATCATCAAAAGGTTCAGAGAATCTGGGGAAATCCCTGCCTGTAACATTGACATCAGTGTGTAAAGGATATTACCACATGGGCTCAGGAACACTTCTACAGTTTGTTTCTACATCTGTAACTGGAAGTTAAAACGCTACTATGCAAAGCGAAAAGTATTTATCAACAACACCCAGAAACGCCACCGGCTTCTCTGGGCCTGAGCTCATCTAAGATGGACTGATGCAAAGTGGAAAAGTAATTTGTGGTCTGACGAGTCTTTGTTCCGGAGGACACAACGTCCACAGTTTACTGTGGACGTTGTGTCCTCCGGAACAAAGAGGAAAAGAACCATCCGGATTGTTACAGGCGCAAAGTTCAAAAGCCCGCACCTGTGATGGTATAGGAGCGTATTAGTGCCCAGGCATGGGTAACTTACACATCTGTGAAGGCACCATTAATGCTGAAAGGTACATACAGGTTTTGGAACAACATAAGTAACGTTATCATGGACGCCCCTGCTTATTTCAGCAAGATAACGCCAAGCCACGTGTTACAACAGGGTGGCTTCATAATAAAAGAGTGCGGGTACTAGTCTGGCCTGCCTGTAGTCCAGACCTGTCTCCTATTGAAAATGTGTGGCGCATTATGATTAATACGACAACGGAGACTGTTGAAGAACTTAAGCTGTACATCAAGCAGGAATGGAAAATAATTCCACCTGAAAAGCTTCAAAAATGGGTCTCCTCAGTTCTCAAACTTTAACTGAGTGTCGTTGAAAGGAAAGGCCATGTAACACAGTGGTAAAAATGCCCCTGTGCCAACTTTTGTCCAATGTGTTGCTGCCAATAAATTCTAAGGTTAATGATTATTTGCAAAAATGAAAAATGTCTCTCAGTTTGAACATTAAATATCTTGTTTTTGCAGTCTATTCAACTGAATATAGGTTGAAAAGGATTTGCAAATCATTGTATTCTGTTTTTATTTACGATTTACACAACACGCCAACTTACCTGTCATCGGGTTTTGTACATTTTTAGCCGCATTTTTATGGCATTGACTCACATTTTTGTGTCACTATAACAAAAATATTTAACATGCTTTATAATTGCATAATATAGAAATATATACTGTGGTTAACTTATAAATATTCATTTTTTACAAAAATTTGTCACCATATCATGTTTGTATCCATCCATCCCATCCATTTTCTAACGCGTATTCCCTTTTGGGGTCGCGGGGGGCGCTGGCGCCTATCTCAGCTACAATCGGGCGGAAGGCGGGGTACACCCTGGACAAGTCACCACCTCATCGCAGGGCCAACACAGATAAACAGACAACATTCACACTCACATTCACACATCCATCCATCCATTTTCTACCGCTTATTCTCTTTGGTGTTGAGGGAGGCGCTGGTGCCTATCTCAGCTACAATCGGGAGGAAGCCGTGTACACCCTGGACAAGTCACCACCTCATCGCAGGGCCAACACAGATAAACAGACAACATTCACACTCACATTCACACACTAGGGCCAATTTAGTGTTGCCAATCAACCTATCCCCAGGTGCATGTCTTTGGAAGTGGGAGGAAGCCGGAGTACCCGGAGGGAACCCACGCATTCACGGGGAGAACATGCAAACTCCACACAGAAAGATCCCGAGCCTGGATTTGAACCCAGGACTGCAGGAACTTCGTATTGTGAGGCAGATGCACTAACCCCTCTGCCACCGTGAAGCCCCATGTTCATATCATATTCAGCAAAACACGGATTTATTGGTATGTAGAAAAAGTATTCTAACAGTATCACAATTAATTGACTCAGAGGTTAGTGCGTCTGCCTCACAATTCGAAGGTCTTGAGTAGTCCTGGGTCTGATCCCGGGTTCGGGATCTTTCAGTGTGGAGTTTGCATGTCCTCCCCGTGACTGCGTGGGTTCCCTCTGGGTACTCCGGCTTCCTCCCACCTCCAAAGACATGCACCTGGGGATCGGTTGATTGGCAACACTAAATTGGCCCTAGTGTGTGAATGTTGTCGGTCTATCTGTGTTGGGCCTGCGATGAGGTGGTGACTTGTCCAGGGTGTACACGGCTTCCTCCCGATTGTAGCTGAGATAGGCACCAGCGCCTCCCTCAACACCAAAGAGAATAAGCGGTAGAAAATGGATGGATGGATGTGTGAATGTGAGTGTGAATGTTCTCTGTCTATCTGTGTTGGCACTGTGATGAGGTGGTAACTTGTCCAGGGTGTACGCCGCCTTCTGTCCGAATGCCGCTGAGATAGGCTCCAGCGACCCCCCCAAAAAAGGGACAATCGGTAAAAAATGGATTGCTGGATGGATGTACAGTAGTGAGGATCAATAGATGAACATAAAGCCTCACTGGTCCATTTGCCGTATTGCTTTACGGCAGCGCCCCCCAGAGGAACTACTAAGCTACTGCATCACTGTCAGGTCAAGGAAATGCTCATAATCAAATTGCTTAAGCATTTTCATTATTATTAAAGTCAAATATAAAGTGCCAATGATGGTCAAACACACACCAGGTGTGGCGAAAATATTCTCTGCTTTTGACCCAACACCCTTGATCACCCCCTGGGAGGTGAGGGGAGCAGTGAGCAGCAGGGGTGGCCGCGCCTGGGAATCATTTTGGTGATTTAACCCCATAATTCCAACCCTTGATGCTGAGTTCCAAACAGGGAGGTAAAGGGTCCCATTTGTATAGTCTCTGGTTTGAACTCAAAACTTACCGATCTCAGGGCGGACACTCTAACCTGAGATCGGTAGATTGTGAGTTCAAACCCGAATCATACCAATATTAATATTATCATAAATGTGCTCGTATCATATATACATAGCCCAAATGGAGGTTTTTGGAGGTTTTTTAACAGTGACGTGCGGTGAACTATGCACCAGATTTTTTTTTTTACTTAAATTTATACGAGCAGTTGAATTAGGTTGCAGATTAGAAAAACAGGAAAACCAAGGGAGTAATTTGTTTTCATAAAAAACGTTATCATTATGATATTATCAACTTGTCCAGAGTGTACGCCGCCTTCCGCCCGATTGTAGCTGAGATAGGCACCAGCGGCCCCCCCGACCCCAAAGGGAATAAGCGGTAGAAAATGGATGGGATGGATGGGTTTGACAAATTGGTCCAAAAAGTCTTTAACAAAGCTTTTTGGTCCCATTTTCTTTTAACAAAATAAATCAAGTATTGTGTGTGTATCTTCCCTTTCTGTATTTTACCCGGAGCAGCAATAACACCCACAAACACTGGCTTTTTCTAATAAAAATTACTTGTTTGTTATAAATACAGTTTAAACAAAAAAAAGGAAAAATGCTGGCTTCCGCTGGAGAGACATGTGTCTGCTAGCTTTAGCGCCCCCATTTCTCCCAGTGTGGCGAGTCAGATTACTGCTGAGGCATTGAACAATAAATCGCCCCCTACTTTGAGGCAGAGGTACTTGGTGCCTCATGGCCTGCCTTTTCCCCGTGGCTTCAAGCACGCGCCCCCTCCCACGTACACGCTCAATACACTTTGTATGTAGCCGTGGAGGCATCACCTGTGTCTGCCTCACTTCAGGTCTGCTGCGTTATTTTGATCAGGAAACACAGAATTTCCGCGATTTTGACCATGAAAATTATCCAAATATACAGGAACCACACCAACATTACATAGAAAGCAGAGACCAAAAGAGAAATATTCAAAATAACATCTCATAGTTAAGCCTTTTACCCCTCCTGGTGGCAAGGTGAGGCACTGCCTCCCTTGCCTCCCCTGACAACATGTCATTGTTTTTTAGGGGCAGAATTGAACGGCTCTCATGGACTGCATTGTAAGCTGAGTTAATTTAATACTTTGATTTCATTTAAAATAATTAATCCATCGTCATGTCTTTCAATATGATTGTGAACGATAGGCAAAATTCCAAAATAAGTGCAGTTTCCATTTAAGGCATTTTTCCAAAAAAACGTCTAAGCTGTGGTGCTTCACCACTGGGGTACCACAGTAGATGAATACATATCTTGTGGCATGCAAATGGTTTTAACACTTCTGACGCTGATATCAATTTGAATTTATGTTAAGGGTGCACCAGGGCAGCCGGGTCCACCAGGTTTCCCTGGAGCGACGGTAAGCTCAGTTGAAAAACACTCAAATAGATATTAACTACATTATCTTAACTTTATTAACTGAAATGGAAAAGCCAATGATTATTATTGAAAACTGCTTTTTTTACTGGACAGGGTCCCTCTGGCCCAGATGGAGACAATGGGATCCCAGGACCTAAAGGAGATAAAGTAGGAAAAAGACATATTTCTCAATGTTTTGTTGCCGGTGTTTGACGCCAGAGAATGAGTGTATCAGTCAATCAATTAATCAATGTTTACAACGACATCCTCGGTTCAGAGCTCACATAAGAGCAAGAAAAAACTCACAACGCAGTGGGATGTCAATGAGAATGACTATGAGACACCTTGGACAGGACCGCAGATGTGGGTGGGTGACCCCCCACCCCCTCCCCCTAGGGGAGATTGGATGCAATGGACGTCGAGTGGGTCTAACATAATATTGTGAAAGTCCAGTCCATAGTGGATCTAACATAATAGTGAGAGTCCAGTCCATAGTGGATCTAACATAATAGTGTGCGAGTCCAGTCCATAGTGGATCTAGTCCAGTCCATAGTGGATCTAACATAATAGTGAGAGTCCAGTCCATAGTTGGGCCAGCAGGAGACCATCCCGAGCGGAGACGGGTCAGCAGCGCAGAGATGTCCCCAACCGATGCACAGGCGAGCGGTCCACCCTGGGTACCGACTCTGGAAAGTCAGCACTTCATCCATGGCCACCGGACCTGTGCCCCCTCTCCCTTGTGGAGAGGGGGGCAAAGGAAAAAAGAAAAGAAACGGCAGATCAACTGGTCTAAAAAGGGCGTCTATTTGAAGGCTAGAGTATACAAATGAGTTTTATGATGGGACTTAAATGCTTCTACTGAGGTAGCATCTCTAACTGTTACCGGGAGGGCATTCCGGAGTACTGGAGCCCGAATAGAAAACGCTCTATAGCCCGCAGACTTTTTTTGGGCTCTGGGAATCACTAATAAGCCGGATTTCTTGCCGGGACATATGGTACAATACAATCGGCAAGATAGGATGGAGCTAGACCGTGTAGTATTTTATACATAAGTAGTAAAACCTTAAGTGCACAGGAAGCCAGTGCGGGATAGGCGTAATATGATCAAACTTTCTTGTTCTTGTCAAAAATCTAGCAGCCGCATTTTGTACCAACTGTCATATTTTAATGCTAGACATAGGGAGACCCAAAAATAATACGTTACAGCAGGGGTGCCCATTACGTCGATCGCCAGCTACCAGTCAATTGTAGAGGGTGTGTCAGTCGATCACCAGCCAGGCAATAAAAAAACAGACCTAAAAATGAGTGATCATCTATCTTCACTGAGACGTCACTTTCGTCATTTGATTGACATTCACGGAACCGGAAGATCTTCTGAGATAACACTGGTTGATCGAGGAGAAGGCGAGAAACACTTTTTATCGCATCGTACCTGCCGTCACAACGCTAAAGACCGACTGCACAGTTCCTGTCTTCGCAATAAAGGCGCTGCTTCATCCTGCCTGTGCTAACAAAATAAAAGTCTCGAAAAACGGGTGTGCACGGAGTTTGCCGCCGTTGTATTTCTTGCAAAGCATTTAAAAACGAGTATGCAAGTTGGACAAATAAGATGCCAAAAGCCAACCACTCTCATGTGGTATCGGACAGAAAGGAGCATTTTTTTTATCATCCATTCGAAAATGTGGACGTTATCAGCACTACAGTCTGGTTCCAATCAATGCAGATCATCATAATCAGGTGATACTCCCACTTATATTCTTGTCTTCATGAAAGAAAGGAATCTACACGTTTTAAACATGCTTGTATTATTATTAAACACCTTTCCCTTGTTAACAAAAACATCTATATAAGAATGAGGTAGATCCCCTCAACTTGGTCAGGTGAAAAGTAATCGAGACGAGACGTAACGAACGCACGAGTAATGATCTCACCGTGGCTAGTGGACAAAATGGAATAAATCAATTAATTAATCAAATGTTTCGCTTTGTCCTTGTAAGTTAAGTTAAAGGTGAAGTACCACTGATTGTCACACACACCATAGGTGTGGCGAAATTAGATAATTAAATACTTAAATTTACACAACATATATTTAACAAAATGTTGACTGAACTTTGTTGACTGATGTCTCTCTGCATTGTCTTTATTATACACGTTTTTTGGTGTTTTCCCAGGGTTTTCAAGGGGCAGCTGGAATTAGAGGTCCCCAGGGCGAGAGGGGCCCCGCCGGTTTTCCAGGTTACCTTGGGGTCAAGGGCCAACCAGGCCCTAAAGGCATTGAGGTACCATGCACAGCTACATTGAAATGAATTATTTACAATTTGATGGTGAGGGTATGCATTTATACAGTACATAGTTTTCCCCTAAGGCAGGGGGAGCCATGAAAGACAAATATTTTAAAATGTATTTCCGTGATTGCCATATAATATTTTTACCACTGAATACAACTGTCAGGTTCAAACACTGATGACATCTATTAAACAGACAAGAAGCAAGGAATTAAACAGAGACTGGATTCAATTTAGCTCAATGAGGAGAAACACGTAGACCTGTACTCTAGTACAGTGTGGTTCCACGCTCTGACATGAGTTTTGCGCCTCCTATTTTATTTGGACTTTCCTGCGTGCATCTCTTATTCTTTTTTTAAAAATTGCTATTCTGAAGCTAAACAATAATAAATAAAATACTTTTGACCATTAATGCGACTTCTTGAACAGGTGCGAAAGAAAACGGATGGATGGATTCAAATGCCTGAGAATGTTTCATATTTTGAACGTTATTTTCAACACAGCGTAATTATTAATTACTTATCGTGTTAAGCAACGTCAGCTACGATTTATCTGAGAGCCAGATGCAGTCATCAAAAGAGCCAAATCTGTCTCGAGAGCCATAGGTTCCCTTCCCCTGCCCTAAGGTGTGTTCGCGAATGTGTCGCACCGGCACGGATATATCATAGAAAATAATTTGGTTTTTTTTACATGAAAACAAAAATAAAATAATATAATTTATTGTAGCCCCCAGAAGAAGTCACGCAAAGTCCGACGCTATTTTTAACTTTTATTTCCAATGTTATTATAACAGAGGGCACAATTCCAACAGATGTTACCTGCCGTTTCCGTTTCCAGACAAATAACACTTTTGCCACTTTCTGGCACAGGATGGTGTGTTTGTGATCATGGGAAAAAACATTACCACCAGCAGGTCGTTACATTATGAATGGATACACATAGCCTGTTAAAGAGCACTTTTTTCTAGTGAAGCACCGAAAATGCCTGTAAAGTGTAATGTGTCGTGATTTTTGTATTCTTTTGTATCATGACCTGTTGAATGTTTACTGTATTAACCTGCCTTAGGACAACGGATGGAAAATTACCATCGTGCTAACTCCGGCATATTTACTTTGTTGCTCAATGTTGATGAATATGCATTGTCCTAATTCAAATAAATAAATAAAATAAATCAACTCGGTCATCGAAAACAGCGCCGTCGAAAACGGACGTAAACAAAACGCACGCCATTGTCTGCAGCGTAGTAGGCATGACCCCGATGTGGCTGTACCTTTAATATATCCCCAGATATACCCGCAGACAGCGATCTACAAAATGTGCAAATATTAAGAGGAGAGTGGCAGATTTTAAGGAGGGAAAGTCCAACTGGAGCAACAGCGCCAAGCAAGTGTGATGTCATGCTCGCTGCAGCTCTCTTCTTTCGTCAGGGACAGAAGTAGAGTCTCTCAACAAGAGTACATTTTATAATGACAAGAAAAAGATGTCAGATTTCTTGTTAGTCGTTCTTGATAAAAATGTAATTAATAGTCTATAGTAGTGTTGTCCCGATACCAAAAGTTTTTCGGTACTTTTCGATACTTTTTTAAAATAAAGGGTGTCTGGGTTATTTGGTGTCAAACCCCAAGATGCAGAGATGGAGGCAGGCATGGAGTGAGCAAACATGACTTTAATATAAATACTAAGACAAAACCAAACAAAGGGTTCAAACCAAAAGCGCGCACGTGGGCGGATAAAAAACAAAAGGCCTTTAGCATAGAAGCTAACAAGAAACAAACATGAACTTCAGCATGGAAGCTAGAGGATCACAAACAGAAAAACTGGAAAAAAGCTATGGCTAACAAAAACAGCTTACCGCTACGATGACCAGGACAAGATGTAGCACGACAGGTAATAGCTGTAACAAAACGACAGGTAGCATGACAAGAGTGACATGAGGCAACGACAATACAAATGACAATACAATAATCCAGCAACTGACACAAGACAAAGCAGGTACAAATAGGAGCCGGCTGATTGGCAACAGGTGTGGCCAGATGCCAATCAGCCGCAGCTGAAGGGGAACACACCACTCAGGGAACAAGACAGGAAGCTGACAAAATTAGAGCACTAGACAGGAACTAAGGACAGGAAATACTAAACACACTGAGAAGGAACACAGCACTCAGGGAACAAGACAGGAAGCTGACAAATTAAGAGCAATTGACAGGAACTAAAAGACAGGAAATACTAAACACGGGAAACAGACAAATGCAGAGGAATACACTAAAACAGACAAACTGTCAGGGGCAAGCCTGACCAAGGAGACCAAAAATAATTGCATTATTGGCTTTATTTTAACAAAAAATCTTCCGGTAAATTAAACATAATTTTATTACTATAAGTTTGTCCTTAAATTAAATAGTGGACATACGAGAAAACTTGTCTTTTAGTAGTAAGTAAGAAAACAAAGGCTCCTAATTTAGTCTGCTGACATATGCAGTAACATATTGTGTCATTTCCCATTCTTTTATTTTATCAACGTAATGAGGGACAAGCTGTAAAAAATGATTATTAATCCATTTGTTTATTTACTGTCAATTTCTGCTTACTTTCTCTTTTAACATGTTCTATCGACACTTCTGCTAAAATGGAATAATCACGTATTCTTTTGTTGTTTGGACACTTTACATTAGTTTTGGATGATACCACACATTTGGGTATCAATCCGATACCAAGTAGTTTCAGGATCACACATTGGTCATATTCAAAGTCCTCATCTGTCCAGGGAAATATTTCCCGAGTTTTATAACATAACATAACATAACATAACATAACATAACATAACATAACATAACATCATACATACATACATACATTACATACATACATAACTACATACATACATACATACATAACTACATACATACACACATACACACACACGCACACACACACACACACACATACACACACACACACACACACACACACACACATACATATACATATACATATATACAAAAGTAGATGTTGTGATGCCCAAAAATATTATAATCATAGTAGTAACGACTAGATACACTATTGTACTTGGTATCATTACAGTGTAGATCCACCAATGGCGTGTGTTTACATTTTGGCACCGGTGAGCTACGGTGTGTAATGAAGCATGTTTAGCTATTCCTCGTCCTGCAGGGATGATACTTGTAAGAAACTCACTTTATTTGTCCTCATGTAGTCGAGGATTAGTGATTTAGAAGTAGCTAAAACACTGCCGACTGGGGCAGGACGCATACTTGCCAACCTTGAGACCTCTGATTTCTGGAGGTGGGGGGGCGGGCGTGGTTGAGGGCGTGGTTAAGAGGGGAGGAATATATTTACAGCTGTTGTGTGCGCAGTTGTGCACTGCACTTTCTAAAGTAGATGTTATATGCATGCTTGATTGAAAACTTTTATTAGTAGATTGCACAGCACAGTACATATTCCGTGCAATTGACCACTAAATGGTAACACCCCAATAGTTTTTCAACTTGTTTAAATCGGGGTCCACCTTCATCAATTCATGGTAAAAATATATACTATCAGCATAATACAGTCATCACACAAGTTAATCATCATAGTATATACATTGGATTATTTACAATCCTGGGGGGTGGGATGAGGAGCTTTGGTTGATATCAGTACTTCAGTCATCAACAATTGCATCAACAGAGAAATGGACATTGAAACGGTTTAGGTCTTACTTAGTAGGATATGTACAGCCAGCAGAGAACATAGTGAGTTCAGATAGCATAAGAACAAGTATATACATTAGAAATACACTAGATTATTTACATTAGGTTATTTACAATCCGGGGAGATGGGAAGTGAATGTAGGAGGATTAGTAAAAGGTTGAAGTTGCCTGGAGGTGTTGTGGTGCATGTACAGTAGATGGCAGTATTGTCCTGTTTAAGAGTGTCACATGCTGTTTACAGCAGACGAACTGCCTTATGGTAGAGTGGTAGACGTAAACGTGACTGCTGTTGTTGTGTGTTGTCACTGTGCTGGGAGGACGTTAATGAAACTGCCTAACAATAAACCCACATAAGAAACCAAGAACTCGCCCTCGATCATTCTACAGTTATGAAGTCATTGGGCAGACACACTCTCAGACAAGTCACTCAGGTCCTAATGGAGCTGGACGGGGCGTGGCCTCCAGCTCCGCCCGAATTTCGGGAGATTTTCGGGAGAAAATTTGTCCCGGGAGGTTTTCGGGAGAGGCGCTGAATTTCGGGAGTCTCCCTCGGAAAATCCGGGAGGGTTGGCAAGTATGGCAGGACGTTAGCCGCTAGCTCAACGTGTCTTAAAGCAACTCTTCCTGAGGGCGTTTCAGTGTTATAACTTCATCTTTATTGTCAGATTTTTTAGGCAATAATGCGTCCGTCCGTTCTCCCTTTTCTGTCTACACACTGTGTCTGCTTGTAAGTACTCTGTGTGTGCGCTGTTGGCGGGGGGTATTACTTTCAAGAGCTCTAGCTTGGCGGCTAATATGGCTTTTATTTTATCCTCCGACGGTGTGGAGTGTAGGATGCTTAGCTATTCGTAACAAAATATTTTTTGAAGACATTTCAATGCACTTCTGATGTAACAAAACATTTCACAATATATCTCGTTTAAGAAAGGTATCGTGTATGTATTGACATTGCAGGATACTGTGTGAAATGCTGGAAGATGTTTAGAACTTAGATCAGTTTAACTGACCTATGTCATCATTCAGGGTGGTAATGGTGAACGTGGACTTCAAGGCCAACAGGGCAGGACCGGATTAAAGGTCAGTTTGTGTCCCTAAACATCCAGCATGGACGTACAGTCGTGGTCAAAAGTTTACATATACTTGTAAAGAACATAATGTCATGGCTGTCTTGAGTTTCCAATCATTTTTACAACACTTATTTTTTTGTGATAAAATGATCGGAGCACATACTTGGTCACAAAAAACATTCATTAAGTTTGGTTCTTTTATGAATTTATTATGTGTCTACTGAAAATGTGACCAAATCTGCTGGGTCAAAAGTATACATACGGCAATGTTAATATTTGGTTACATGTCCCTTGGCAAGTTTCACTGCAATAGGGCGCTTTTGGTAGCCATCCACAAGCTTCTGGCAAGTTTCTGCTTCAATATTTGACCACTTCTCTCGACAAAATTGGTGCAGTTCAGCCAAATTTGTTGGTTTTCGGATATGGACTTATTTCTTCAGCATTGTCCACACGTTTAAGTCAGTACTTCGGGAAGGCCATTCTAAAACCTTAATTCTAGCCTGATTTAGCTATTCCTTTACCACTTTTGACGTGTTTTGGGGGTCATTGTCCTGTTGGAACACCCAACTGCTCCCAAGACCCAACCTCCGGGCTGATGATTTTAGGATGTCCTTCTCTTGACAAAATTGGTGCAGTTCAGCCAAATTTGTTGTTTTTCTGGCATGGACTTGTTTCTTCAGCATTGTCCACACGTTTAAGTCAGTACTTTGGAAAGGCCATTCTAAAATCTTAATTCTAGCCTGATTTAGCCATTCCTTTACCACTTTTGACATGTTTTGGGGGTCATTGTCCTGTTGGAACACCTAACTGTGCCTAAGACCCAACCTCCGGGCTGATGATTTTAGGATGTCCTTCTCTTGACAAAATTGGTGCAGTTCAGCCAAATTAGTTGGTTTTCGGACATGGACTTAATTCTTCAGCATTGTCCACACGTTTAAGTCAGTACTTCGGGAAGGCCATTCTAAAACCTTAATTCTAGCCTGATTTAGCTATTCTTTTACCACTTTTGACGTGTTTTGGGGGTCATTGTCCTGTTGGAACACCCAACTGCGCCTAAGAACCAACCTCCGGGCTGCAGATTTTAGGATTTCCTTCTCTTGACAAAATTGGTGCAGTTCAGCCAAATGTGTTGGTTTTCTGACATGGACTTGTTTCTTCAGCATCGTCCACACGTTTAAGTCAGTACTTTGGGAAGGCCATTCTAAAACCTTAATTCTAGCCTGATTTAGCTATTCTTTTACCACTTTTGATGTGTTTTGGGGGTCATTGTCCTGTTGGAACACCCAACTGCGCCTAAGAACCAACCTCCGGGCTGCAGATTTTAGGATTTCCTTCTCTTGACAAAATTGGTGCAGTTCAGCCAAATGTGTTGGTTTTCTGACATGGACTTTTTTCTTCAGCATTGTCCACACGTTTAAGTCAGTACTTTGGGAAGGCCATTCTAAAACCTTAATTCTAGCCTGATTTGGACATTCCTTTACCACTTTTTGTGTGTGTTTGGGGTCATTGTCCTGTTGGAACACCCAACTGCTCCCAAGAACCAACATCCGGGCTGCAGATTTTAGGATTTCCTTCTCTTGACAAAATAGGTGCAGTTCAGCCAAATGTGTTGTTTTTCTGGCATGGACTTGTTTCTTCAGCATTGTCCACACGTTTAAGTCAGTACTTTGGGAAGGCCATTCTGAAACCTTAATTCTAGCCTGATTTAGCCATTCCTTTACCACTTTTGACGTGTTTTGGGGGTCATTGTCCTGTTGGAACACCAAACTGCACCCAAGACCCGACATCCGGGCTGATGATTTTAGGATGTCCTTCTCTTGACAAAATTGGTGCAGTTCAGCCAAATTTGCTGGTTTTCTGACATGGACTTGTTTCTTCAGCATTGTCCACACGTTTAAGTCAGTACTTTGGGAAGGCCATTCTAAAACCTTAATTCTAGCCTGATTTAGCTATTCCTTTACCACTTTTGATGTGTTTTGGGGGTCATTGTCCTGTTGGAACACCCAACTGCTCCCAAGACCCAACCTCCAGGCTGATGATTTTAGTTTGTCCTGAATAATTTGGAGGTAATCCTCCTTTTTCATTGTCCCATTTACTCTTTATAAAGCACCAGTTCCATTGGCATCAAAACAGACCCGGAGGATAATACTACCACCACCATGCTTGACGGTAGGTGTGGTGTTCCTGGGATTAAAGGCCTCACCTTTTCTTCTCCAAAAATATTGGTGGGTATTGTGGCCAAACAGCTACATTTTTGTTTATGATCTGGGCCTGTTTTGCTGCCAATGGAACCGGTGCTTTAGAGAGAGTAGATGGGACAATGAAAAAGGAGGATTACCTCCAAATTCTTCAGGACAACCTAAAATCATCAGCCCGGAGGTTGGGTCTTGGTCACAGTTAGGTCTTCCAACAGGACAATGACCCCAAACACACGTCAAAAGTGATAAAGGAATGGCTAAATCTGGCGAGAATTAAGGTTCCCAAAGTTCTGACTTAAAGGTGTGGACAATGCTGAAGAAACAAGTCCATGTCAGAAAACCAGCAAATTTAGCTGAACTGCACCAATTTTGTCAAGAGGAGTGGTCATAAATTCAACCAGAAACTTGCCAGAAGCTTGCGGATGGCTACCAAAAGCGTCTTATATCAGTGAAACTTGCCAAGGGAGATGTAACCAAATATTAACATTGACGTATGTATACTTTTGACCCAGAGGATTTGGTCACATTTTCAGTAAACCCATAATAAATTCATTAAAGAACCAAACTTCATGATTGTTTGTTGTGACCAACAAGTATGTGCTCCAATCACAAAAAAAATAAGAGTTGTGGAAATTATTGGAAACTCAAGACAGCCATGACATTATGTTCTTTACAAGTGTATGTAAACTTTTGACCAGGACTGTACATGGACCAAAACCTCCAGATGTGACTGAGTAATATCTCCCCTATGGTGTACTGTACCTAACTACACTGTTTGTAACTGAATGTAAAGTGTGTTTGGTCTTTTACTTTATTGATGGATTTATATATGTGAACTTTCTTGAAGGGAAACAAGGGACCAGTTGGTCGAAATGGCAAAAGGGGACCCAGAGGGAACAAGGTACTGTTGAATATTTTTTTTTTATAGT
>NC_084627.1:38626241-38641241 GCF_033978795.1 Nerophis ophidion | reverse complement strand
CACAGTTTATCGTATACATGTTCCTGCTTTATTAACGATAACATATTTCTTTAAAACCTATTGCTAAAAAACATCTGAATGAAATTAACTATCCTTGTAAAACTTCATTTCAAAATGTATGGATGTTCCCATTCATCCAGGTTATTGAATTCTAATGGCATTCGATTGATCTTAACTGGAATGTTTGGTTTGTCTTAGAAGACGTTTCACTTCTCATTCAAGGAGGCTTTGTCAGTTCATGCTCATAGACTTTTATTGGTCAGACTGAGTCTGACCAATAATGCAGAACTGGGTGAACCACTTCAAAGGATCTTCAACCTCAGCCTGCAGCTGGGAAGAGTGCCCACCCTCTGGAAGACGTCATGCATCGTTCCAGTTCCCAAAAAGAACTGACCCAGTGAGCTGAACGACTACAGACCAGTGGCGCTCACCTCTCATCTAATGAAGACATTGGAGCGGCTATTTCTCAGGCTCCTCAGACCACAGGTGCAACATGCCCAGGACAGCCTGCAGTTTGCGTACCAGGAAGGCGTTGGTGTGGAGGATGCTATCCTTTACCTGCTGCGTCGAGCCCACTCACACCTGGATAAGGGAAATGGCACTGTGAGGATCCTGTTCCTGGACTTCTCGAGTGCCTTTAATACCATCCAGCCCCGCCTCCTTCAGGACAAGCTCTACAAAATGCAAGTGGACCCCTGCCTGGTTGCCTGGATTTCGAACTACCTCACCGACAGGCCACAGTACGTCAGACTGAAGGACATCACGTCTGACACTGTGATCAGCAGCACCGGAGCACCGCAGGGAACGGTGCTGGCCCCTCTTCTCTTCACCCTGTACACCGCTGACTTCTGCTACAACTCAGAGCTGTGTCACATCCAGAAGTACGCGGATGACACAGCCATCGTCGGGTGCATCAGGGACGGCAGAGAGGAGGAGTTTCGGAACCTAGTGAGGGACTTTGTTGTCTGGTGCCACACGAACGTCTTGCAGCTCAATCCGTCAAAGACCAAGGAGCTGGTCATTGATTTTGGGAGGTCGAGTCCACGGTCACAACCTATTGTGATCGAGGGAGTTGAGGTACAGACCGTGGACTCATTCAAGTACCTCGGGGTTTGGGTGGACAATAAGCTGGACTGGACTGTTAACACGGACCACCAGTACAAGAAAGGACAGAGCAGGCTGTACTTCCTCAGGAGACTGCACTCCTTCAACATTTGTAGAAAACTCCTGTGGATGTACTACCAGTCTGTGGTTGCCAGTGTTCTATTCTACATGGTAGTGTGCTGGGGGGGCAGTACATCTAAGAAGGACAGCTCCAACATTGAGAAACTGATCAGGCGGGCCGGTTCTACAATCAGAATGAAACTCGACTCACTGGTGACGGTGGCAGAGAAGAGGACTGTGGACAAACTAGTGAGCATCCTGGATGATGCCAGTCACCCTCTGCATAGCGTTATCAGTAGCCAGAGGAGCCTGTTCAGTGCTAGACTGCTTCATCCCAAGTGCAGGACTAATAGACTCAAAAACTCCTTTGTCCCACACGCCATTAGACTGTACAACTCCTCTCTGGGACGGGGGGTACTAGGATGACAGGGGATGCAAAACATTAACAGTGCAATACGTTTTCATAACATGGTCACTACTGCCTACTTTGTCTTGTTATATTCTTATTTTACTGTTATATTGTTATTCCCATTGTTTTTATTCTTTTTGTAATATTTCTCTATTTTGTTTCCTTTTAAACCCCCATTATTTACATTTTACTTTTTTCTTTAAATTGATCTCAACTCTGTACACTGCTGCTGGAATTTTAATTTTCCTGAAGGAACTCTCCTGAAGGAATCAATAAAGTACTATCTATCTATCTATCTATCTATCTATCTATCTATCTATCTATCTATCTATCTATCTATCTATCTATCAATATAAGTCTAAGACTAAAGATTCGACCAATGTAAGCCTATGAGAATGAACTGATGAAGCCTACTTGGATGAGAGACGAAACGTCTTCTAATACCAACCAAACAGTCCAGTTGCGATCAAATGAATGCCCTAAGAAAGTCAATTCAAAATGCCTTCACCCAACCAAAATGTAATTGTTGGAATCTACACAGAAGAGTATTACCAACATAATGATAGGGTGTATTTACTGTTAAGGGCCCACCAGGGCCATCGGGACCGCAGGGCATGCCTGGAGTGCCAGGAGAAAAGGTAAGTCTACAAACACGAAAGAGTGCTGCATGTGATCGTAGTGTCGTACTTAATTTGTGTGCTGTACCAGGGTTTTACAGGAAAGCCCGGCATGGAAGGATTACAGGGCCCGGTTGGCAAGTATGTAAGTGATTTTTTGTTGGCATTATTGACACGTCTAACTCCGAGCTCTTTGTATGGACTTTACATGTTTGTCTCCAGGAATGTTGATTCATTGGACACTTTAAATTATTTATTGGTGTGAATGTGGGAGGGAATAGTTGCTTTTTCTATTTGCTTTGATTTTCTGGTGACCAGTCCAATGTGTGTGCCATCTTTTGCCAAAAGTCAGCCAAGATTGGCTCCAGCTCACCTGTGACCCTGAGACAGATGGCTGGATAACTGGATTAACGGATAGATGAATTACTGAATCATCATCATATTTGATTTGTGTCCTGTTATCATATATACTCCGACACATTTGTGGCCATAATTAACAAAATGGGAGACTCAGAAGTAACTTTCACTGACTAAGAATCATTGACTATGACTTTCTGGTTTCTTTTTGTTGAAAATTAAAACCCAAATAATAATAAAAAAACGAAGTAGTCACTACAGACTTTGACTTAGTTCCCTTGTACTGAAGTGCATCTGCGCAACTTTTGTCGTCATCTTCCCAAAATCTTGCACTCTTCCGCCCTTCTTGATTACCTCTCGAGGAACTCTTAAGAAACTTTAGTCCTTTTTTCGGTTCGTACAGCCGAACATAACGCAAGTATAAGGCCTTTTTTCTTCAAGTAAGGCTAAACGGTGCAGGTACCCATCGAGAACAGACACTGCTTGACCACCACGCATATTCAATTAGCCGGACATGATGTCATTAAATCCAACTTTTGTCCTCGTCTTCCCAAAATCTTGCACTCTTCTTCCCTCCTTGATTACCTCTCAAGGAACTATGGAGAAACTTTAATAATTTTCGCAATTTGAACGGTTCGTATCCATCGAGAACAGACACTGCCTGACTCCCACGTATATTCAATTAGCCGGACGCAATGTCATTAAATCCGACTTTTGTCGTTGTCTTCCCAAAATCTTGCACTCTTCCGCCCTTCTCGATTACCTCTCGAGGAACTATGAAGAAACTAATAATTTTCGCAATTTGAACGGTTCGTACCCATCGAGAACAGACACTGCCTGACTCCCACGTATATTCAATTAGCCGTACGCAATGTCATTAAATCCCACTATTGTCGTTGTCTTCCCAAAATCTTGCACTCTTCCGCCCTTCTCGATTACCTCTCGAGGAACTTTGAAGAAACTTTAATCCTTTTCGCAATTTGAACGGTTTGTACAGCCGAAAATAACGCAAGCATAGGGGCATTTGTCTTCAAGTAAGGCAAAACGGTGCAAGTACCCATCGAGAACGGACACTGCTTGACCACCACGCATATTCAATTAGCCGATTATGATGTCATTAAATCCGACTTTTGTCATCGTCTTCCCAAAATCTACCACTCTTCCGCCCTTCTCGATTACCTCTCGAGGAACTATGAAGAAACTAATAATTTTCGCAATTTGAACGGTTCGTACCCATCGAGAAAAGACACTGCCTGACTCCCACGTATATTCAATTAGCCGGACGCAATGTCATTAAATCCGACTTTTGTTCAATTAGCAGATTGTGATGTCATTAAATCCGAGGAACTATGAAGAAACTTTAATAATTTTCGCAATTTGAACGGTTCGTACAGTTGAACATAATGCAAGCATAAGGGCATTTTTCTTATATAAGGCTAAACTGTGCAAGTACCCATCGAGAACAGACACTGCTTGACCACCACGCGTATTCAATTGGCCGGACGCGATATCATTAAATCCGACTTTTGTCGTCGTCTTCCCAAAATCTTGCACTCTTCCGCCATTCTCAATTACCTCTCGAGGAACTCTGAAGAAACTTGAATCCTTTTCGCAATTTGAACGGTTCGTAGAGCCGAACATAACGCAAGAATAAGAGCATTTTTCTTCAAGTACCCCTCCGAGAACAGACACTGTTTGACCACCACGCATATTGAATGAGGCGGACATTATGTCATTAAAATCCAAGCAATTAAAAGCTGTAACGTTATATTGCTTGTATCGTATACCGGCTAAATTGCGCAACCGTAGTGGATGGATGGATATATGTTCGACCTGAATTTTGGGTATGTAATGGTTAATATTGACATTCTTTTGTATGTTGTGGCTTCAACCATCAGGGTACAACAGGCAACGACGGCATGCGTGGGCAACCAGGTCCTATCGGAGAGAGGGTAAACAATTTTTTCTCTCTACCATGTTTAAACATGATTTATTTTTCTTATCTTCAAATTTTAACAAAGTTTACCTATGAAGAGTCCATTTTGATTATGGTTGGGAAGGAGTTCCTAAATGTTATACTGTACATCTACAGCCTTTGTGTGTGATTGAGTAAAATAAGTATTTGATCTGTGACTAGCCAGCAAGTTTTCTGAACACCACAGATTGGTTTTGTGCCTATGAAGCACATCAGTTTGTCCTAGCTAGAAGCTTGATGATAACGGAACCACAGAAATTCAAGATAACATTCAATTGCCCTCAATCTTGAGCTCCATTTGAGATATCATCTTGTGGGGTAGGCTCAGGATAAGTTAAAAAATAATGAGTAATCACCCCAGAATTATGCTGAAGGAGCTTTATTATAAACTCATTGGACTTGGGACCCCAGTGATAATAATGGATTGAGTCCTTTCAGTACCCGCAAGGGTGCATTGAAGGCTTGGGACAATGAGGTGGTCATTTGAAGTAAAATATAGCTATTTATCATTTGGCACAGAAAATGTTACAGTAAACCCTATATCTGACCAAAACATAACTCTAAAAACATAACCCTATTTCTGACCAAAACTTACTCGCATAGCTTATAGCTAGAGATGGACTTAACTTTGTATGAGAAAGAAGAAAGTAAGTGTCAAGGACAGTGCTGAGAAGAAGGGGATGATATTCAAGTCCGAGTCCATGTTCCTCGCCCAGAAAAGGGTGGAGTGCCATCTCCGGGTTGGGGAGGAGATCTTTCCCCAAGTGGAGGAGTTCAAGTACCTCAGAGTCTTGTTCACGAGTGACAGAAGAGTGGATCATGAGATCGACAGGCGGATCGGTGCGGCGTCTTCAGTAATGCGGACGCTGTATCGATCCGTTGTGGTGAAGAAGGAGCTGAGCCGGAAGGCAAAACTCTCAATTTACTGGTCGATTTACGTTCCCATCCTCACCTATGGTCATGAGCTTTGGGTTATGACCGAAAGGACAAGATCACAGGTACAAGCGGCCGAAATGAGTTTCCTCCCCCGGGTGGCGGGGCTCTCCCTAAGAGATAGGGTGAGAAGCTTTGCCATCCGGTGGGAGCTCAAAGTAAAGCCGCTGCTCCTCCACATCGAGAGGAGCCAAATGAGGTGGTTCGGGCATCTGATTAGGATGCTACCCGAACGCCTCCCTAGGGAGGTGATTAGGGCACATTCATCCAGTAGGAGGCCACGGGGAAGACTATGTCTCCCGGCTGGCCTGGGAACGCCTCGGATATCCCCCGGGAAGAGCTGGACGAAGTGGCTGGGGAGAGGAAAGTCTGGACTTCCTTGCTTAGGCTGCTGCCCCTGTGACCCAACCTCGGATAAGCAGAAGAAAATGGATGGATTGATGGATAAAAAAAAAAAAAAATGACCGAGCATGTAGCTAGTTAACTTGGTGAATCCATTGGTGTTAAGCACTACTAGTATGCACAATATTGAAGCAGAATGAGTCAATAACACCAACATTGGATGTTAAAATAGTATCCAAACATTTATCCACGAAAATATGGAGAAGCTGCTGATGGTTTGTTTGACAGAGAGGAATCTGGAATGACATACAGTAGAAGGTCACTCTCCAAGGTATATGCTGTACATTATTTATACAATACTTCATAAAACGAGTGTAGTTGTTCGTACGCCATTCTATTGTAATGTTTTCATACAAATATTCCTATTTAAAAGTGTATTTTCCTTGTTGAAATTGAACAGTTGGCCCAGCCTGCCATGAATTGATTAACGTGGACCCCGACTTAAACAAGTTGAAAAACATATTCGGGTGTTACCATTTAGTGGTCACATGTACTGAAAGAAGTTTCTACTCTTGTAAGTCAAAGTGTTTTTATGTCACTGTAAATACGAATGCATCCAAGTACAGAAATGCCATAATGTAATGTAAAAATGACTGTCATGTACAATATAGTCTGTTTTTTCTTCACTAGGGAGAGACAGGTTTGCGAGGTTTTCTGGGTCCCGTTGGAAAGCCAGGACTACCGGTAAGTCCACAGTTGCCTCTGTCAATGAGTTTAGTTAGGCTTTTTTGGGGGTTTTGTGAGTCAGGTTATGGAAATGTAACCACAATTCTTGAGACTTTTCACTGGTTCCCAGTTCATTTTAAATCTTGCTATTTGCTTTTAAAGCTTTGCATGGACTGGCACCTCATTATACCTCGGACCTCATCCAAATTTACACTCCTATGCGTGCTCTGAGCCAGCTATAGCTCGTGGTGCCCAAGACGAGACTTAAAACCAGGGAAGACAGGGCTCTGTGGTCGGCTCTAAGCTTTGAAACACTCTGCCGCAAATCGAACTGCTCCCACAATGCAGTGTTTTAAGTCTCGTCTTAAGACCCACTTTTATTCTCTGGCTTTTAACACTACGTGAGTTGTATGGTCCTCTGTGTTTTTAAATTTTTATTTGTATTTAATGTTTTAATTGGTTTTGATCATGTTTTGTTTAGTTATGTTCTGTTAGTTCTGGAAACCATTAGTTCCTGTTTTTGTGCACCCTTGTTTGTTTAAGTTTCCATGACGACTCATTAGTTTCACCTGCCTCGTGTTCGGATCACGCACCTGCGCTAATCAGAGACTATCATTTAAGCCTGTTTTGCCAGTTAGTCGTGCTGGCAACATTATGTCATGACGGGTGGGTCACAGCTTGCTGCGGGTTTTGTTCTCCCGGGAAGAAAACGGACTATTCCGGACGAGGCGTGAAGGTGGGGACATTCTGTCATAAAGGGGGGGGGCGCAGTTTGCTGCGGGGTTTGTTCTCCCAGGATGCAAACGGACGATTCCGGACCAGGCGTGAAGGTGGGAACCTATTTAATTATTCACTATCGGATATGTACAAACAAAAAGGCGCACAAGGCGAAGGCAAAACTTAGGGCAGGATACAAAAACTAACACTTAGGCAGAAACTATGGACATGAAACAAAAACTCGCTAACTGTAGCATGAATAAACAAAACTTACTTGGCATGGCATGAAGCCAACAATCGCATGAAAACAAGCATGAACGTGTGGCATGAAACGAGCATGAAACAATCAATACAGAGCAGCATGAACTAAGCATAAAAGGACTAACTGGCAAATCAGGCTTAAATAATCGTTTCTGATTAGAGCAGGTGCGTGATCCAAACACATTAGGCAGGTGAAACTAATGAGTCGTCATGGAAACTAAAACAAACAAGGGTGCACAAAAACGGGAACTAACGGAGTCCAAAACATAACATAACAAAACATGATCTTGGACAACGGATTTTGCTGCAGTTTTCCCCCAAAAATCTGCTGCAAACTCAGGCATTTTAGACCGCAATAATCGCAATAAAACAGCTTTCAAAATCCTGGAGTGACTAGCCAAACATGTCAGACCTTTGAAGTGAAGTGGAGTTAAAAGACTTTTGAGTAAATAAAGAGAGTCATAGTCATGAAAGAAACATGTCTGCCATTGTTTGTGTTTTGTTCTTTTGTTCTTAGGGTCCGCCAGGACACCCCGGGGAGAAAGGAAGACAGGGATCGCAGGCAAGAAAACATTTCATTCCTAATCAAAGGCTTTGATTTAGTTTTGTGGCTTTAATTTTCGAAAATGTTGGATTAAATCAGACCTGGGCAAATGCAGCCCGTTGGGTTTTTGACATTCCCCAAATAATTTTTTTAGATCTTTAAGATGGAAAGTGTAGCTGCCATTGTGATGTGAAGTCATGTTTTCTATTGACCGTAAGTCTTAAACTATACAAAGTATTTCAATGGTTGGAATCTGCGCTCATGGATAATATACCAGTTACTATGGTCACCTAATTAGTTACTATGGTAATGTGAGTCACAGCAACTCAAGACGAGGCACCAAGTAGATAGATAGATAGATAGATAGTACTTTATTTATTCCGTCAGGAGAGTTCCTTCAGGAAAATTACAATTTTCAGCACAATCCCATTCAAGATCAGACAAACATTACAGGGAGACAGAACAGGATCGCTGACGGGTCTGCCGGCTTCCAGCGCCCCTTTCAAAAAAGATGACATACAGGTAAACAAGGGGGGGGGGGGAGAAAAAAATAGAAGATTAAAATAAAATTAAAAAATCGGTCTTAGCCTAGGCCCTGGAGTGGGGGTGCAGACTGAAGCCAAGGGGAAAAAAAAAAAAAACTCATAGCCATAGTACACATCCCTCTTCCATGTGTGTAAGAGGGAAACATCAAACATCAAAGAACACAGAGGACATTAAAGACATTAAAGCAGCAGATACAACCAGACACTTCTACATACAGCTATGAATAAAAAGTAAAATAAACATATCCACTGTGGTGGCCTCTGCGGTGTTTCACGCCATCGTCTGCTGGGGTGGAGGGAGCATGGCCAGAGACAGAAGCAGACCCAACAAAGCAACCAAGAAAGCCGACTCCACTCTCGGCCAGTGTCCAGTCCGCATGGATGAGCGAGGATACGTCCAAGGTGACTGAGGTGTCCGACACCTGCTCACCCAGTCAAGACACCGCGAAGCCTCTCCGTCCCAGCGCTCAGTGCTAGCTCCACAGTCCTGTCCCCTCATCCGCATCTCCTCCAGTACATCCAAACAGACTCTGGTGTAGCAGAGACCCTGCAGCTGGTCTCCATGGCCAAAAGGCTCCCGGGAGGCAGATCCAGAAGTCCACAAAAAAAGCACCACAGAGGTCACGAAAGTGCCACCCCTTGTCACACAGTCCCAAAGGGTCCCGGACCAAAATGCAAAAAAATATAATACCACATGAAAACAAGAGGGAAACACAAAAGGATGACACAAGAGCACAGAGCTCCTGCCTACAGCAGCCACTACAGCAGCGCCATCTTGGGAAGTAGTGTGGGTTGGAAGCGTTTTCACAGACGGGGAAGGAAATTTTCACAACAAAGTTGTAAACCTTAGTGATGTATCAGATATATCAGACTGTAGTTGGGTCTATTTTGTACCCTTTGCGTTCATATTTCACTGTTTGTTGTCATGTCCTCGTGATCATCTTTAGTTTGGCTATGTTCTGTTTGGTTTTTGCATTTTATCAGTTCCTGTGTTTTCACTCCTTGCTTTGTTTCCATGAAAACCCATTAGTTTTCACCTGTCCTCATGTCACGCACCTGATTCATTCGGACTCATGCCCCTGTTGTCAATCACCACATCACTATTTAAGCCTGCAGTTGCCAAGCAGTCAGGCTGGTGACATGCTGATGATCCATGCTCCTCTTTTTCATGCTCTTTTCTCGTTCCAAGTAAGTTTTCTTTATTCATGCCATAGTTTACAAGTTTTGTTTTATGTCCATAGTTCTGCCTTTGTGCGAGTTTTTTTTACACCCATTGTTTTTGTACTACTTTTGAGTGTTAAAATTAAAAGATGCCATTACCTTCACGCCATGTCCGATCCAGTCACTTCGCACCTCGGGAAAACAATCCACACCATTGTCCTAGTCTTGACAGATGTCGCCAGCCTGCCTGCCTGGCAACTGCAGGCTTAAATAGTGATGTGGTGATTGACAACAGGTGCATGAGTCCAAATGAATTAGGTGCGTGACATGAGGATGGGTGAAAACTAATGGGTTGTCATGGAAATAACGCAGGGAGTGAAAAAACAGGAACTGAAAAAAAACAAAAAACAAACAGAACATAGCCAAACTAAATACGATCACAAAGACATGACATTTGTTGCATTTTTGTTGCGTTTCACTTGATTGTAAAATATGTCGATCGATAGGGGCTGTGCCGTTAATATTTTGTCAATATTCAGTGTTTTATCCTTTATGGAAAAATTTTAAATTCCATTATGATTTTTTAAGGCGGTCGGTCATAACTTTTTTAGCATTCAATCAGACATCATTGTGAGGTTTTTGGTGTTCATAAAAAGAGATATACCAGCCCCCCAGACACATTTTTTTTCTCTAAATGTGGCCCCCCGAGTAAAAATAATTGCCCACGGCTGAATTAAATCCTTTATATTTACATAATGTTTATGGTCCGTCCATTTCTATCTTCATTAGGGTTAACTTGGGGCTATCCCAGCTGACTTTATTTGAGAGGCGGTGGGCACTGTTGACTTGATGCCAGCCAATCGCAGGGCACAAATTCATATGCACAAACAAATAGGAATAAGAAAAAAATATCAATGTAAGGCACCGTTGCTTTTTTTGTGATAGAGTGATAGGAGCCCATACTTGTTGATCACAAAAACATTCATGAAGTTTGGTACCTTTATGAATTTATTGTGGATCTACTGAAAATGTGACCCAATCTGCTGGGTCAAAAGTATACATACAGCAATGTTAATATTTGGTTACATGTCCCTTGGCAAGTTTCACTTCAATAAGGTGCTTTTGGTAGCCATCCACAAGCTTCTGGTTGAATTTTTGACCACTCCTCTTGACAAAATTAGTGCAGTTCAGCTACATTTGTTGTTTTTCTCACATTGACTTGTTTCTTCAGCGTTGTCCATACGTTTAAGTCGGGACTTTTGGAATTGAAATGTATACCATTTCCTTGTTGCAACTGAAAAAGGAGGAAGCAAAATTTGTCAAAATAATATTCAGTAATTCAATAATACAATAATACAAGTCAATCAATCAATCAATCAAGGATTATTTATGTAGCCCTAAATGTCTCAAAGGGCTGCACAAACCACCACACAACCACTACGACATCCTCGGTAGAGCCCACATAAGGGCAAGGAAAACTCACACCCTGTGGGACGTCGGTGACAATGATGACTATGAGAAACCTTGGAGAGGACCGCATATGTGGGCACCCCCCCCCCCCCCTCCCCCCATCTAGGGGAACCGAAAGCAATGGATGTTTAGCGGGTCTAACATGATGCTGTGAAAGTTCAATCCATATTGGATCCAACACAGCCGCGAGAGTCCAGTCCAAAGCAGATCCAACACAGCAGTGAGAGTCCCGTCCACAGTGGAGCCAACAGGAAACAATCCCAAACTGAGGCGGATCAGCACCGCAGAGATGTCCCCAGTCAATACACAGGCGAGCCGTCCATCCTGGGTCCCGACTCTGGACGAGCGGTCCATCCTGGGTCCCGACTCTGGACAGCCAGTACTTCATCCTTGGTCATCGGACCGGACCCCCTCACAAGGGAGAGTGGGACAGAGGAGAAAAAGAAAAGAAACGACAGATCAACTGGTCTAAAAATGGGGTCTATTTAGAGGCTAGAGTATACAAATGAGTTTTAAGGTGAGACTTAAATGCTTATACTGAGGTGGCATCTCGAACTATTATGGGGAGGGCATTCCAGAGTACTGGAGCCCAAACGGAAAACGTTCTATAGCCCGCAGACTTTTTTTGGGCTTTAGGAATCACTAAAAAGCCGGAGTCCTTTGAACGCAGATTTCTTGCCGGGACATACTGTACAATACAATAGGCAAGATAGGCTGGAGATAGACGGTGTAGTATTTTATATGTACGTAGTAAAACCTTAAAGTCACATCTTAAGTGCACAGGAAGCCAGTGCAGGTGAGCCAGTATAGGTGTAATATGAGTGTTTCACAAAGCCTGCATGTGTAGGTCTTTAACTTTTTCTCGTGTTTTATGCCGCATGCGGTGTCTGCCACCATCGAGGATGTATGCATTGATTGACTCTTCCCCCTACTTGTTGCTGTTGGAGCAGTGGGGAGTTCCTGGAATGGCCACATCTGTGGCAGACGATAAAGAGGATGACATGAGCGAGATAGGCACTCATTTGGCAGGCGTGGAGGAAGAGCAGAAGGTGGCGTCTGCGGCAGACCCACTGGAGGCGGAGCTGGAGGTGGGGTCTGCAGCGGACACACTGTAGGTGAAGCTAGAGGTGGTGCCTGCAGCGGACCCACTGGAGGCAAAGCTGGAGGTGCTATCTGCGGCGGACCCACTAAGACGTATCTGGAGGTGGCGTCTACTGCAGACCCACTGGAGGCGAAGCTGACGGTGACCCTCGCTGGTGAAGAGGTGGAAGAAGCTGTGCATCCCCAGTTGCATAGTTGCCAGAGTAGCCCTCACTTATCCACTACCCACCAGGAAATGAAATAGAGACCTTCTCCCTGCCAGGAGGAAAGAACCGTTTATCGGGCGTTTCAACTGGAGGCACTGGAGCAAGAACCAGCAATAGGCGAAGGGTTGCTTGGAGGAGGGTTGTTGCTCCCTTCCGTTCAGGTTCCCCATAGAGTTCTCATGGAACAGGAACGGGTGGCTGCCGCACAGTCGGAACAGGAACAGGAACGGGAGGCTTCCAAACAGCCGGAGCAGGAATAGTTGGCTGCATGGAATACAAAACACGTGGCGTCAGAGCCTTGATTTTCCGAGGTACAAGAAAGGGTGATGCCAAAGCCTTGATTTAATGAGGTACAGGAACAGCTGGTGCCAAAGTCTTGATTTGGCAAAAAATACTGGAACAGGTTGCACTAAAACTTTGATTTGGTGAGGAGCAGGAACCGGAGGAAGCTGGGTTCTTGAAGCCAGGGTGTCTTAACAGACAGAGCTTGGGTTTTGGGAAGCTGGGGTGCTGGAACAGGCTGAGCTTGATCTTTAGGAAGCTGCAATGTAGGTGTAGGTGATTTAGTCAATATGTGGGCACTTGGATAAGGCTGGCTGGCTGCTTTAGCCAGAGGAAGAGAGTCCATACAGGCAGTTTCGTTTTGTGGATGCGCGGCCACAGTCGCTTGTGCCTCTGTGCTCTAGAGCGCGCTCAAGGAGCCGGTGACGTGGTGTCAGCAGCCGTCACCTGGGCTGCAATGGCTAGTAGCCAAGGTCATGAAATGTTTGGCGAAGTAAGTAATAGGATTATTGTACTCAACTTCTGGTTGAGTGAAAAACTGCTGCACATTGCCCTGGATTGGTGGAGGAACAAGTGGAGACTGTGCATCTGGGTGGTATGAAGCCGCAAGGCCCGGCGCCCACCTCTATCACTGGGCCAAACAGTCTATCCAAACCAGATGGCCATCTGGTTCTCCAATTCCCCCGGTGAGTAGCGCCGAGACTCAGCCTCCATGGGCTCCGAAAGGCTCCTCTAATACTCCTTCAACTTTGTCTCACTGTACCTCTCTGCGATGTCACATTTGAGCGTCGTTGCGATAATTGTGATCCAAAGTTTTGGAGAAAGTGTGCAGGTGAAGCTATATTTACTAAAAAAGAAACAAAAACTAGTGCAGCTGGGGGTGCACCAAAACCCCCAAAACTAGTGCAACAAAGGAAGCAGTGAAAGCTAAGTATAAGGAGAAGCACTGAGACTAACTCAACTCATAAACATAGAAAAAACAATACACAAAGTCCGACCTGTCCAGGCTTTAAAGCACTCAAAGATAAATGGCCTATTCATGTTTTTATTTACTCATTATTGCCTTGTTTTGTTTTTGTATTTTTCTCTAGGGTAGACCTGGGGATGACGGACTCAAAGGGATCCAGGGGGCACCGGTAAGTCAGAGGTCCAAGTGTTTCCCACAGAAGGCCTATCGAGTTGTGGGGGTGGGGCAAGGCAGTATCAAGATGTTATACCTAAATTTCAAGACACATTTGTGTTATTAGTATCAACAATATAACCTTTCAGTGGCCTAGTGGTTAGAGTTTCCGCCCTGAGATTGTTAGGTTGTGAGTTCAAACCCCGGCCGAGTCATACCAAAGACCAAAAAAATGGGTCCCATTACCTCCCTGCTTGGCACTCAGCATCAAGGGTTGGAATGGGAGGTTAAATAACCAAAAATGATAACATTTCACCATACCTAGTGTGTGTGTGGCAATCATTGGTACTTTAACACATATTTTTATTGTTACATTATATTACCTGTAATTGTTGCTATTTATTATTACTACAATATAAGAGAGACTAAACTTTGTAGACCCAAGATATATAGTTCTGCCTGTAACCATGACTGTAGAGGTTGCCCTCTAGTGGGTTCTGTTGACCCTCACACACTGCCAGGAAAGCCCGGAATTCAGGGTATAACACTGTTTTATTTTCATTCAATTGTGCAAGCCTTTTGCTTTCCAGCAATGCCCCCCTCTACCTCAAGGAACTGCTCACCCCCAAATCCTCCACACGACACCTCTGCTCCATACAGGCTAACCTCCTCTAACCTCCACAGACAAAACTTCGAACAATGGGGGACCGGGCTTTCTGCTCCGCTGCTCCCAGTCTGTGGAACGCACTCCCTGACCACCTGAGGGCACCTCAGACAGTGGATGCTTTTAAAAAAAGGCTTAAAAACCCATCTTTTTAAAAAAGCCTTTCTATAGACAGGCATGCTGGTTGTAGCTTTTGGGCTGTTTCTAGTTTTATATTTTATTTATTTTTATTATTACTATTTTTTTACACTGTGGCACTTTGAGGTTGTTTGCTCAACGTAAAGTGCTTTTTACAAATAAAATATATAATGTATTTTCTTCCTGCGGTCGCACAGCAGCACCTCCAACTCTGTGTCTTCGTCCGGCTGCTGCTAATAAAGGCGACAGGTGATTAGATAACAAGGCC
>NC_084627.1:38571241-38621241 GCF_033978795.1 Nerophis ophidion | reverse complement strand
TGATGGAGGGAGCTGCCATGCAAGGCGCCAACCAGTACCCATCAGGAGCCAGGGTAAAGTGTCTTGCTCAGGACACAACGGACGTGACGAGGATGGTACTAGGTGGGATTTGAACCAGTGACCCTCGGGTTGCGGACGGCCACTCTTCCACTGCGCCACGCCGTCCCTAATCAACTTTGTCACCTCCAGTTAACTAAGACCATGAATTATGTTTCTTTCACCTCAAATAAAATAGGGTGAACCGGGACTGATGGGTGAAGTTGGCCGTGCAGGTCTGACGGGGTTAGAGGTGAGTACGTGTTTTACTGATTTTATTGTATCAGTTCAAGATGTTGCGTATTTTGTGTATAATATTAATGATACTAAATTGTATGTTTTCTCTTAGGGAAGTACTGGAACCCCTGGAACGCAGGGACCAAAGGGACTTGACGGACTGAAGGTATAAGATTGTTTTCTTAATTTGATCACATTTACAAGGGTTGTACGGTATACCGTTACTAATAAAGTACCCCAATACTAATTGATTGAAATCGGTACTATACTGCCTTTGAAAAGTACCGGTAACGTTCTTTCATCTGAATGCCACTGAGCAGTGGTGACTACAGAGCCGAGGTGCATGATGTTGTGTGTCAAAACCCACGCACTAAGTGCATACAAGCAAAAACATCTTGGAGAGGAAGAATGGCAAAAATATCTGTTCTACTGGTTAAAGGGGAACATTATCACAATTTCAGAAGGGTTAAAACCAATAAAAATCAGTTCCCAGTGGCTTTTTTTTTTTTGAATTTTTTTTTTTTTAATTTTATCCATCCGGGAATATCCCTAAAAAAAGCTTTAAAGTGCTTGATCTTCGCTATTTGCCTAAGCCACTGTCCATTTCCCTGTGACGTCACATAGCGATTCCAATACAAACGATGACAAATAGCACAGCAAGATATAGCGACATTAGCTCGGATTCAGACTCGGATTTCAGCGGCTTAAGCGATTCAACAGATTACACATGTATTGAAACAGATGGTTGGAGTATGGAGGCAGATAGCGAAAACGAAATTGAAGAATAAACTGAAGCTATTGGGCGAATAGCTATTGACGCTATTCGGCCATCTTTGCGTTAGCATCGCCGGTAAAATGGAGGCCACGCCCCCTCCAGCTCCATGCGGACCGGGGTGGGGACAGCCTGTTTTCACGCCCGCTTTCCCACTATATAAACAGCTTGCCTGCCCAATCACGTTACAACATCTATGGATTTTAATACAAAACTGCACACACAAGGAGACGAAACAGAAGAACGAGGAAGTTACAGCCATGGCGACGCCGTCTGTAATAGAGTGATTCTATGTTGTCTGTCGCCATCTCCTGGTGAATGTTGGCTATAGCGTTATGGGGTTGCTTTTTGATTGGCCAACGATTTATGTGGCGTTGCGCACCTGACGGCAAGTGACTCTCGCCAGTACGCAAATGGCAGAACAAAGGTTACTCAAATAGTGAAAGGTAAGTGTTGTTGGTTTTGTTTTAGTAACCAGCAAGCACAGTGCAGTTAGTAGAACAACTGTGTTTTTATTACTGTGTATTTGATAGGTGCCATCTGAAATTCAACTATGTCTTTTATTTATATATATAATAAAATAAATCTGTAGCTAGAATTCACTGAAAGTCAAGTATTTCATACATATATATATATATATATATATATATATATATATATATATATATATATATATATATATATATATATATATATATATATATATATATATGTGTGTATCTTGATTGGATTATCCAACGAATAGTGCTCGATACCGTGGTAGAGCACAATATGTAGGTGTGGGAAAAATCACAAGGCTACTTCATCTCTACAGAACTGTTTCATGAGGGGTTCCCTCAATCAGGAGATTTTAATGGAAGCATTCACATACAATGGTTTATACAGGGTACAGAGTGGGTGGGTACATACAGGCGTAGGGCGTGGTGATTGGCTCATGTGTTACCTAGGAGGTGTTTCCGTCTGTGGCGGCATGTTGAAATGATTTCACTGCGCTTGTTGAGGGATGACAGGTCTGGATGATATATAATAAACACTTTATCTTTTAAGCATAGGTTGCATCTTTTATTACCACAGTTGTAAGGTGTGCTGGATGCAAGTATTTGCCATGTTATTGAATATTCAACATTATTGTCTTTGAGGTTCCAAATGTGCTTGCTGAGTTCTGTAGAATTCCGCAAAGTCTGGTTTCTAAAGGAGGCCTTGTGATTATTCCATCTGGTTTAAACGCTCCTTCGGTTAATCCTACGTACACATGAGCCAGTCACCACCCCCTACGCATGCCCGTACCCACCCACTCTGTGCCCTATATAAACCATTGTATGTGAATGCTTCCATTAAAATCTCCTGATGATTGAGGGAACCCCTCATGAAACAGTTCTGTAGAGATGAAGTAGCCTTGTGATTTTTCCCACACCTACATATATATATATATATATATATATATACATATATATATATATATATATATATATATATATATATATATATATATATATATATATATATATATATATATATATATATATGAAATACTCGAGTTGGTGAATTATACTCCCCTCTTAACCACGCCCCCTACCCCCACCCCCCGAAATCGGAGGTCTCAAGGTTGGCAAGTATGGCATAAACTTACAACAATTTACACATCTGCAAATCAATCAGCTGTTGCTGTATCCGTAATACGCCAACAGGGAGACGTTTGTATTTACACGAACAGTCGGGTGTATTTTGATCTCCGCCGAACCCCTAGGGTTCGATCGAACCCAGGTTAAGAACCACTGCTGTAATGTATAAAGGCTCTGTCAAGATTTAAAAGTGTAATAATACTCACACTAAGGGTGTACTAAGTGGTGCTGGTCCTTGTGCGACCCGTTCAGTCCGTTTCTGTCACACTGCCAGGGAATCGAACTTGGGAACTTGGGACGAGAGCGCTAAACCTACAAGCCGAAAGCCAGAGGTATCACCTTGTTGTCTGTTTTTCACCGAAAGCTGTTTAACATTTCCAGGGGGACTCTGGGAGCTTTGGAGAAACCGGACCTCCTGGGTCAAGAGGCCCCGTGGTAAACTTGTATTATGTTTAGATTTAGCTGCAGAGAAACATCTACTTGAATGTTTGTACTGTTTGTCTTTTTTGAAGGGAGGACCTGGACCGCTGGGTGTCAGGGGAGACACTGGCAAGCTGGGACCCCCAGTAAGTGACACACATTGTCAGGAATGTAATTATTGTCATTAATATATGCTTCCAAACGTCTCAGAATTTGTGCTGGGGGTGTACGTCAATGAATCAATTTCCTTGATGTAACTAGGTAAAGACTCGTTGAGATTAAAATCTCTTTTTCAAGAGCAAAACTGACCAAGTGGGTGGCACAAACAAAGTTACACTAATAATTACAACAAGACGATACAACAGAACAACAGCATGTCAAAAAATTATTTAAAACAATTAAGTAATAACTCAATTTAAAAGCAAGTGCATCACCCAATGTCAGGTTCAAACGCTGATGACATCTATTAAACAGACAAAGAAGCAATGAATTAAACAGAGACAAAATTCAATTTAGCTCAATTGAGGAGAAATGTGTAGACATTGTACATTTGTGAAGTGTGTAAAATAAATAAAAATTCCATTCCGTTTTTTTAAGGCGGTCCGTCATAACGTTTTTGCATTCAATCAGACGTTATTGTGAGGTTTTTCCTAAAAATCAGATATACCAACCCCCCAGACACATTTTTTTTCTCTAATCTTGGCCCCCGAGTCAAAATAATTGCCCAGGCCTGTTCTTACATTTATGAGTCATATTGAAAACATAAATAATAATATTCACAAAGCCAGACAATGAGCTTCTTCCACATAATTTGTCTTCACACAATTAGTACTTCCTCTTCTTATTCCACCCTTTGCTCCACCTTCTTCTCCCACATTTTGAATCCGATTTACTGTCAAAATGCTCGACCTCCCACATTACCAGGAATTAGACAAATTCCAACATTTTTTATTTATTTCTTTATTGAAAATGATTGGGTATTTTTTTCAAATGTTTAAATTTCACACATTTCTCAAAAAATGTATACATTCAAACGTCAAAATCCTATGTGATAATGCTAACGTGAGTGCATTGGTACTGGAGTACTCATTTAAGTTTAAAGTTAAAATGATCCATCAAAATGTATTTATATAGCCCTCAATCACATGTGCCTCAAAGGCCAAAAAAATGCTATTTTACAGTGTCTGAATTGTTTTAAGCACAAAGGAAGTTTTTGGAAGTGTCTGCATATCAATCAATCCAATTTTATATATGGCCCTTAATCACAAGTATCTCAAAGGGCTGCACAAGCTACAACGAAAAAATTAATAGCGTCCCATTTTAACGAAAATTCACCTGCTACTAAAGAGTTCCAAACGTAATCCCCTGCAATAATCAAAGGAACACTGTTTACACCTGAGAGCAGACCTAGGCAAATTAAGGCCCGAGGGCCACATGCGGCCCGTTAAGCTTTTTCAATCGGGCCCCGCCGGACATTCCCAAATATTTATTTTTAGATCTTAAAGATGGAAATTGTAGCTGCCATTATGATGTGCAGTCATGTTTTCTAATGACCGTAAGTCTTCAACTATGCAAAGTATTTCAATGGTTGGAATTTGCGCTTATGGATGATATATTAGTTACTATGGTAACCTAATTAGTTACTATGGTCATCTAATTAGTTACTATGGTCATCTAATTAGTTACTATGGTAATCTACGTCACAGCAGCTCAGACGAGGCACCAAGCAGTGTGGGTTGGGAGCGTTTTTCAAGGAGATTTTCACAACAAAGTTCTAAAGCTGTATCAGATGTATCCGATTGTAGGTGGGTTTATTCTGTACCCTTCATATTTCTCTGTTTGTTGCATTTTTGTTGCATTTCACTGTATTCGAAAATATGTCAATCGAAAGGGGGTGTGACGTTTATATTTTGTCAATATTCAGTGTTTTATCCTTCATAGAAAAATGTAAAATTCCTTTCTGGTTTTTTTTTAAGGCGGTCTGTCATAACGTTTTTGGCATTCTATCAGACATTATTATTATTAAGTTTTGTATTAGTGTCCCTAAAAATAGATATACCGGCCCCCAGACACATTATTTTCTCTAAATGTGGCCCCCGGTTTAAAATAATTGCCCAGGCCTGCCTTAGAGTCATAAATGTTGGTACTCATGTTAGAATGAGTATGACGATCCTCCTGGTAGGGGTGTATCCCTTTATGGAGGATGCCTGTGCGGGATTTTGTTTTACGTGGGGAGACTGGTGCACAGACAGTCACCAAACGATCCTTGACAGAACCGGGTCAAGGTCCAGTGGCATGGGGTCTAAAATGACTGGGGACCCTTTTCTGCTGCAGCCTTCGTCCGCCATCCAGCCATTGTGCCATCCATCCATCCATCATCTTCCGCTTATCCGAGGTCGGGTCGCGGGGGCAGCAGCCTAAGCAGGGAAGCCCAGACTTCCCTATCTCCAGCCACTTCGTCTAGCTCTTCCCGGGGGATCCCGAGGCGTTCCCAGGCCAGCCGGGAGACATAGTCTTTCCAACGTGTCCTGGGTCTTCCCCGTGGCCTCCTACCAGCTGGACGTGCCCTAAACACATCCCTAGGGAGGCGTTCGGGTGGCATCCTGACCAGATGCCCGAACCACCTCATCTGGCTCCTCTCGATGTGGAGGAGCAGCGGCTTTACGTTGAGCTCCTCCCGGATGGCAGAGCTTCTCACCCTATCTCTAAGGGAGAGCCCCGCCACCCGGCGGAGGAAACTCATTTCGGCCGCTTGTACCCGTGATCTTATCCTTTCGGTCATGACCCAAAGCTCATGACCATAGGTGAGGATGGGAACGTAGATCGACCGGTAAATTGAGAGCTTTGCCTTCCGGCTCAGCTCCTTCTTCACCACAACGGATCGATACAACGTCCGCATTACTGAAGACGCCGCACCGATCCGCCTGTCGATCTCACGATCCACTCTTCCCCCACTCGTGAACAAGACTCCTAGGTACTTGAACTCCTCCACTTGGGGCAGGGTCTCCTCCCCAACCCGGAGATGGCACTCCACCCTTTTCCGGGCGAGAACCATGGACTCGGACTTGGAGGTGCTGATTCTCATTCCGGTCGCTTCACACTCGGCTGCGAACCGATCCAGTGAGAGCTGAAGATCCCGGCCAGATGAAGCCATCAGGACTACATCATCTGCAAAAAGCAGAGACCTAATCCCGTGGCCACCAAACCGGAACCCCTCAACGCCTTGACTGCGCCTAGAAATTCTGTCCATAAAAGTTATGAACAGAATCGGTGACAAAGGACAGCCTTGGCGGAGTCCAACCTTCACTGGAAACGTGTCCGACTTACTGCCAGCAATGCGGACCAAGCTCTGACACTGATCATACAGGGAGCGGACCGCCACAATAAGACATTCCGATACCCCATACTCTCTGAGCACTCCCCACAGGACTTCCCGAGGGACACGGTCGAATGCCTTCTCCAAGTCCACAAAGCACATGTAGACTGGTTGGGCAAACTCCCATGCACCCTCAAGAACCCTGCCGAGAGTATAGAGCTGGTCCACAGTTCCACGACCAGGACGAAAACCACACTGTTCCTCCTGAATCCGAGGTTCGACTATCCGGCGAAGCCTCCTCTCCAGTACACCTGAATAAACCTTACCGGGAAGGCTGAGGAGTGTGATCCCACGATAGTTGGAACACACCCTCCGGTCCCCCTTCTTAAAGAGAGGGACCACCACCCCGGTCTGCCAATCCAGAGGTACCGCCCCCGATGTCCACGCGATGCTGCAGAGTCTTGTCAACCAAAACAGCCCCACAGCATCCAGAGCCTTAAGGAACTCCGGGCGGGTCTCATCCACCCCCGGGGCCTTGCCGCCGAGGAGCTTTTTAACTACCTCAGCGACCTCAGCCCCAGAAATAGGAGAGTCCACTACAGATTCCCCAGGCACCGCTTCCTCAAAGAAAGACGTGTTGGTGGGATTGAGGAGGTCTTCGAAGTATTCCCTCCACCGATCCACAACATCCGCAGTCGAAGTCAGCAGAACACCATCCGCACCATACACGGTGTTGATAGTGCACTGCTTCCCCTTCCTGAGGCGCCGTATGGTGGTCCAGAATCGCTTCGAAGCCGTCCGGAAGTCGTTTTCCATGGCTTCCCCGAACTCTTCCCATGTCCGAGTTTTTGCCTCCGCGACCGCTAAAGCTGCACACCGCTTGGCCCGTCGGTACCCGTCCACTGCCTCCGGAGTCCTATGAGCCAAAAGAACCCGATAGGACTCCTTCTTCAGCTTGACGGCATCCCTCACTGCTGGTGTCCACCAACGGGTTCTGGGATTACCGCCACGACAGGCACCAACAACCTTGCGGCCACAGCTCCAATCAGCCGCCTCGACAATAGAGGTTCGGAACATGGTCCACTCGGACTCAATGTCCCGCACCTCTCTCGTGACATGTTCAAAGTTCTCCCGGAGGTGTGAATTGAAACTCTCTCTGACAGGCGACTCTGCCAGACGTTCCCAGCAGACCCTCACAATGCGCTTGGGCCTGCCAGGTCTGTCCGGCATCCTCCCCCACCATCGCAGCCAACTCACCACCAGGTGGTGATCGGTAGAAAGCTCCGCCCCTCTCTTCACCCGAGTGTCCAAAACATAAGGCCGCAAATCCGATGACACAACTACAAAGTCGATCATGGAACTGCGGCCTAGGGTGTCCTGGTGCCAAGTGCACATATGGACACCCTTATGTTTGAACATGGTGTTTGTTATCGACAAACTGTGACGAGCACAAAAGTCCAATAACAAAACACCACTCGGGTTTAGATCCGGGCGACCATTCTTCCCAATCACGCCTCTCCAGGTTTCACTGTCGTTGCCAACATGAGCGTTGAAGTCTCCCAGTAGGACAAGGGAATCACCCGGAGGAGCACTTTCCAGTACTCCCTCGAGTGTACCCAAAAAGGGTGGGTATTCTGAACTGCTGTTTGGTGCGTAAGCACAAACAACAGTCAGGATCCGTCCCCCCACCCGAAGGCGAAGGGAAGCTACCCTCTTGTCCACTGAGTTGAACTCAAACGTACAGGCTTTGAGCCGGGGGGCAACCAGAATTGCCACCCCAGCCCGTCGCCTCTCACTGCCGGCAACGCCAGAGTGGAAGAGGGTCCAGTCCCTCTCGAGAGAACTGGTTCCAGAGCCCTTGCTGTGCGTCGAGGTGAGTCCGACTATATCCAGCCGGAACTTCTCTACCTCGCGCACTAGCTCAGGCTCCTTCCCCCCCAGTGAGGTGACGTTCCACGTCCCAAGAGCTAGCTTCTGTAGCCGAGGATCGGACCGCCAAGTGCCCTGCCTTCGGCTGCCGCCCAGCTCACAATGCACCCGACCTCTATGGCCCCTCCTATGAGTGGTGAGCCCATTGGAGGGATGACCCACGTTGCCTCTTCGGGCTGTGCCCGGCCGGGCCCCATGGGAACAGGCCCGACCACCAGGCGCTCGCCATCGTGCCCCAACTCCGGGCCTGGCTCCAGAGCGGGGCCCCGGTGACCCACGTCCGGGCGAGGGAAATCTGGGTTCATTTCGTTGTAATTCCATAGAAGTCTTTGAGCTGCTCTTTGTCTGATCACTCACCTAGGACCTGTTTGTCTTGGGAGACCCTACCAGGGGGCATGAAAATCCCCAGACAACATAGCTCCTAGGATCATTGGGACACGCAAACTCCTCTACCACGGTAAGGTAGCAGCTCAGAGAGGAGCCAGCCCTCTCTGAGCTGCCATTGTGGTAGTTTTTAAATCTACCGTCTTCCGCCTGATCCGCCGTTGAGGTCTTCACCGTATCCCTGGCTAGGGGGCAGTCAGGTACTAGGCCTTTGCCAAGGGCCACCTGGGGTAACTACTGTTACCCCAGGTGGCCCAAAACCCCATAGAGGAGCCTCCACTGCCGGATCCACGTTAACGTCATGTTGGTACTTCTGGTATACTAACTGTTTGAATGATAAACGTTGGGTTTTTGGTGTTTTTAGCTCATTTTGCAGGTTTTCACTTTGATTGATTGATTGATTGATTGATTGAAACTTTTATTAGTAGATTGCACAGTTCAGTACATATTCCGTACAATTGACCACTAAATGGTAACACCCGAATAAGTTTTTCAACTTGTTTAGGTCGGGGTCCACTTCAGAGTCATATATTTTATTATTTAACACTATCTGGCTAATGTGCCAACTTTTAGCATTTTAGTTTGGATTTTTAAGCGTTCAATCACAATTTCTTCTGTCAAAATTGCTTTTCCTATTACCGACATATTGAATTAAACCTGATTAATTTTAATTAACATTGACACCACCCCACATAGAAGGCTATACTTGATTCTAATGTCTTTTTTTTCGTGTTGTATTCAGGGTCTACTCGGACAGGTTGGTCCTAAAGGTCACCAAGGAGCAAAAGGGGGACCAGGACAACAAGGCATGAAAGGAGAGTCAGGAGCTCCAGGCAATCCAGGGAAAGAGGTTCTCTTACTAATAATTCAAATACAATTATGACTTATTAAAAGGGAACAACACTTTTTTGGGAATTGTGTCTTATCATTCATAAACCTAATAGGAGACAAGCAAACAGGATTTTTTTTTTTTTATGCATTCTAACTCGTTAATAAATGCCTGTAAGAGTCAGCTAACGACGGTGATAATGGGATAAATGTCAGGCTTTCCCCTGACAGTTTGTCAATGTTTTAGTTTTTTCCTCTGCATTTGTCTTTCCTCTGTGTTTAGTATCTCCTGTCTTTAGTTCCTGTCTAGTGCTCTTATTTTGTCAGCTTCCTGTCTTGTTCCCTGAGTGCTGTGTTCCTCCTCAGCTGCGGCTGATTGGCACCTGGCCACACCTGTTGCCAATCAGCCTGCTCCTATTTGTACCTGCTTTGTCTTGTGTCAGTTGCTGGATCATTGTATTGTCGTTGCCACATATCACTCTTGTCGTGCTACCTGTCGTGTCGTTTTGTTACAGCTACTACCTGTCATGCTACATTTTGTCCTGGTTGTCGTAGCGGTAAGCTGTTTCTGTTTGCATTAGTTATTTCCAGTTTTTCTGTTTGCTATCCACTAGCTTCCATGCTAAAGTTCCTTTTTGTTTTCTAGCTTCCAGTGCTAGCTCCCTTAGTTTGTTTTTGTTTAGTTTTAATTAAATCATGTTTTCATAGTCTATGCCTGCCTCCGTCTCTGCATCTTGGGGTTCGTCAACAACTAATTACTCTGACAATAAAACCATTAAAAACCTCCTTAAACGTTTTGTATATGTTTGTAATTAGAGATGTCCGAAAATATCAGACTGCCGATATAATCGGCCAAAAAATGCTTTAAAATGTAATATTGGAAATTATCGGTATCGGTTTCAAAAAGTAAAATTTATGACTTTTTAAAATGCCGCTGTGTACACGGATGTAGGGAGAAGTACAGAGCGCCAATAAACTTCAAAGGCACGGCCTTTGCGTGCCTCTCCAATCACGTAATATCTACAGCTTTTCACACACACAAGTGAATGCAAGGCATACTTGGTCAGCAAACATACAGGTCACACTGACGGTGGCCGTATAAACAACTTTAACACTGTTACAAATATGCGCCACACTGTGAACCCACACCAAACAAGAATGGTAAACACATTTCGGGAAAACATCCGAATTATTTACGCATTACCGTAAAATATCAAATAATATTATTTAGCTCATTCACGTAAGAGACTAGACGTATAAGATTTCATGGTATTTAGCGATTAGGAGTGACAGATTGTTTGGTAAACGTATAGCATGTTCTATATGTTATAGTTATTTGAATGACTCTTACCATAATATGTTACGTTAACATACCAGGCACCTTCTCAGTTGGTTATTTATACTTATTCAGTCTGTTGTTCACTATTCTTTATTTACTTTAAATTGCCTTTCAAATGTCTATTCTTGGTGTTGAGTTTTATCAAATAAACTTCCCCCAAAAATGTGACTTGTACTCCAGTGCGACTTATATATGTTTTTTTTTCCTTCTTTATTATGCATTTTTGGCAGGTGCGACTTATACTCCGGAGCGACTTATACTCCGAAAAATGCGGTACTTCCAGTGTGTTTATATAACGTCGAAAGAGGTTTTTGGATGTTTTTAGTGGTTTTAGACGGAATAAATCAAATGCCCTTTACCTGCATTTTTATCCCCCTATTGCTATTGTTTATTTACTAGTCAGAATACATAAAGAAGAAAGACACATGTGTCCTTGTCTCACATCAGAATTGTAAATTATGGGCACAATTACTATAAAAAGTGCAGCTCCCTTTTAAGTCAGGTTGTGTTTAATGGATTTTCTTTTAAGAATGGATTTAATGAATATATTAAACCCTGTCAGAAAGAGTTCAACATATTTTTCTTTCCTTGTAGGGAGATGCAGGCTTAACAGGCATTCAAGGTCCGCCAGCTTTGACTGGTCTTGAGGTAAAATTTAATTTTTTTCCTTAATTTACTTCGCAAACAAATTGTTTTTTGCATTTCGTACAGGGCCCTCCTGGAGAAATTGGACCTCATGGACCCACAGGTCCCCTCGGGAATCCTGTAAGATTCTTTATCACGGATCACATTTTCATATTTGCATACTTATTAGTAATTGTTAACTCCAGAGGAAAGAAAAACTTGGTCTTTTGTTCAAACGTTGACTTGCAGGGAGTGCGAGGAAGACCAGGACCTGAAGGCAAGCAGGGCAATAAAGGCGAGAAGGTAATATCAGCTTGAAAGTAATAACAGGGTTTTTACATGAATCAGCAAATCTACTTTACCGTATTTTCCTGGACTATACGGCGCACTTTCAACTTACCTCTCAAAAAATAAACTTGTATTATTTAAAGGGAGATGATGGCAAGAGTGGTTCGTCAGGAAAGACCGGTCGTATAGGGAGAAGGGTAAAAGCTTTTCTTCAATATCAATCAATCAATCAATGTTTATTTATATAGCCCTAAATCACTAGTGTCTCAAAGGGCTGCACAAACCACAACACAAACCACAACGACATCCTCGGTAGAGCCCACATAAGGGCAAGGAAAACTCACCCCGGTGGAACACACACCCAGTGCGACGTCGGTGACAAAGATGACTATGAGAAACCTTGGAGAGGACCGCATATGTGGGCAACCCCCACTGTGAAAGTTCAATCCCTAGTGGATCCAACACAACCGTGAGAGTCCAATCCAAAGTGGATCCAACACAGCAGAGAGAGTCCTGTCCACAGTGGAGCCAGCAGGAAACCATCCCAAGCGGAGGCGGATCAGCAGTGCAGAGATGTCCCCAACCAATACACAGGCGAGCGGTCCATACTGGGTCCTGGCTCTGGATGAGCGGTCCATCCTGGGTCCCGACTCAGGACAGCCAGCACCTCATCCATGGCCACCGGACCGGACCCCTTCCACAGGGAGAATGGGACAGAGGAGAAAAAGAAAAGAAAGGGCAGATCATCTGGTCTAAAAAGGGAGACTATTTAAAGGCTAGAGTATACAAATGAGTTTTAAGGTGAGACTTAAATGCTTCTACTGAGGTAGCATCTGTTACGAACTGTTACCGGGAGGGCATTCCAGAGTACTGGAGCCTGAACGGAAAACGCTCTATAGCCCGCAGACTTTTTTTGGGCTCTGGGAATCACTAATAAGCCGGAGTCTTTTGAACGCAGATTTCTTGCCAGGACATATGGTACAATACAATCGGCAAGATAGGCTGGAGATAGACCGTGTAGTATTTTATACGTAAGTAGTAAAACCTTAAAGTCACATTTTAAGTGCACAGGAAGCCAGTGCAGGTGAGCCAGTACAGGCGTAATATGATCAAACTTTCTTGTTCTTCTCAAAAGTCGAGCAGCCGCATTTTGTACCAACTGTAATCTTTTAATGCTAGACATGGGGAGACCCGAAAATAATACGTTACAGTAGTCGAGGCGAGACGTAACAAACGCATGGATAATGATCTCAGCGTCGCTAGTGGACAAAATGGAGCAAATTTTAGCAATATTACGGAGATTAAAGACTACCGTTTTAGTAACGCTTTTAATGTGTTGTTCAAAGGAGAAAGTTGGGTGGAAGATAATACCCAGATTCTTTACCGAGTCGCCTTGTTTAATTGTTGGGTTGTCAAATTTTTAAGTTGTATTATTAAATAGAGGTCGGTGTCTAGCAGGACCAATAATCAGCATTTCCGTTATTTTTGCGTTGACTTGCAAAAAGTTAGCGGACATCCATTTTTTTATTTCATTAAGACACGCTTCCAGCTGACTACATTCCGGCGTGTTGGTCCGCTTTAGGGGCATGTAGAGTTGGGTGTCATCAGCATAACAGTGAAAGCTAACACCGTATTTGCGTATGATGTCACCTAGTGGCAGCATGTAGATGCTGAAGAGTGCAGGGCCAAGGACCGAACCCTGGGGAACTCCACACGTTACCTTAACATAGTCCGAGGTCACGTTGTTATGGGAGACGCACTGCATCCTGTCAGTAAGATAAGAGCTAAACCAAGACAGGGCTAAGTCTGACACACTAATTCGATACCAATATAAACAACAAATTCCATTGCAATGTTGCTGAAGGAATAGTGTTTGCCAACCTTTACTGAGCAAATTTGGTACATAAAAATATTTTAATTAAATGGATGATATTTTCAGGAAGGAAATTAGCACAAAGGGTTTTTGCAGTCCTTTGAGACACTAGTGATTAAGGACTATATAAAATAAACTTTGATTGATTGATGCAAGAAATAGTTTAAGACACATTGCTAAAATAATTGTGTTTGTGTTGATTCTCCACTCTGACTTCTATGTGGTTGTGTCTTTAAAAAATTGACCATAGGGAAAACGAGGGAAACTTGGAGTCAGAGGGACCAGGGGTATGAGAGGACCAAAAGTAAGTCAACACTCTGTGCACAGCATATTAAATTATACTCCATGAGCCCAGACCCAATTGTGTATTGCGGTTTAGGGTGAAAAGGGAGAAACAGGACTACCAGGACATCTTGGCTGGCCAGGAATGATTGTAAGACACTTTTTACTCATTGTCTTGTTTCACAGTGTTTGAGTTCAACAGAAAAGGAGCAGATCATCGTGTAATAGTCCTATATTTACATTAGGAGTGTCCTGATCTGATATTAATATCGTAAATCAATTTGAAATCATCAAAACATAAAGGGGGTACCGTATTTCCTTGAATAGCCACCGGGCATGTAATATGCGCCTGCCTTAAATTACTACCGGGTCAAACTCGCTCCCCAAATTTATAAGCGCATGCTTGCTTTTACCGCCGGGTCACATTCGTGACGTCACGAGTGACACTTCCCCTGTCGTCATTTTCAAAATGGCGGAGAAGTTTTTTTTCTGCTTTTACTCTGTGTAAACCAGGGGTCTTGTTCCACAGCCATACAGATCACACTGATGGTTGTGATATAAAACAACTTTAGCACTCTTACTAATATGTGCCACACTCTGTGAACCCACCCCAAACACACTTCGGGAGAACATCGGCTCTGTAACACATTATAAACGCAACATAAGAATTACCCACAATGCCATGCATCCATGACTCTTGGCTATATTATACACCCCGCTAGCACTAAACCCCGCTCCCCCCGTCTCGGAGGTGGTCGGTTGGGGGCGCGTGTATAATATAGCCAAGAGTCATGGATGGATGGCATTGTGGGTAATTCTTATGTTGCTTTTATAATGTGTTACAGAGCCTATGTTCTCCAGAAATGTGTTTGGTGTGGGTTCACAGAGTGTGGCACATATTAGTAAGAGTGTTAAAGTTGTTTATATCACAACCATCAGTGTAAAAGGTATGGGTGTTGAGCAAGTATGAATTGCAATCTCGTATGAGAAGCAGCAAAATGCATGCGTCCGGTCGGCATGCAGACAGTGTTGTGTAAAGGCGATCGCGATGACATGTTGTAGAGCAGTGGTCCCCAACCACCGGGCTGCGGCCGCAGAGTTTTTTATTTATTTATTTTTTTTTTTATCACACTCAATTTTTTACTGCATGCCATTGGTAAGCGCAGGGGTGAGAAGAGGTTTTAAAAGTATTAGCGCCTGCTTACTTATACCGCATGCCTTGAATAAGCGCAGGAGTGAGAAGAGGTTTTAAATTAATTAGCGCCCCGGCGGCTATTCAAATAAATACGGTATGTGTAAAATGCAGTGACGTGCGGTGAGGTTTATAGCTGGTGAGGCACTGACGTAATCGCCGTCTTACCTTATAAATGAAGTCCATGCGCCGGTCCTTCTGGATAAAAATAGCCGTCACTTTCTGGTAAAAGTCCTCCTTCACTTCCTTCAGTTTTAAAAGTCTTATAAAACTTCAAGATAGTTCCAATGAATAGCAGAGCTCCTACTCTCATCATTTCCACGAAATGCGAGCTGCTGTTTGGCGAGGAAGCAGGTCGCATTGATGACATCTTTTAAAATCTCTCGGTTCTCTTTTACCTTAGTATTGTGAACGTTGATGTTGAGTCGCCGCTGTTCATCCAAAGCCAAGTCGATCCTCATCATCCCAAACGTTTTTAGCGCAAACTAGCTTTGAATATGAGCGGCAGAGCGCTCATGTTTGGTGAGGCTTCTTTGCAAAGTCTTTAAGTCACAAAATCCCATTTGAGTCCGCACAGTTCCACAGGTTGAAAAAATAAGGCAAGCAAAGCAGAAAAGCTGGTTTCTTTGAAGAACATCCACAAAGCCAGTCTTTTCACGTATACCACTCCGTTTGGAAAGAACGAGTAACTTTCTGTCCTGCTGATTGAAACAAACCATTCCACTCCGGCGTTGGTCTTCCTTTAGGAATTATCTCCTGCTCCGCTTGAAAGTCCACTCTAGAAAACTGTTTAAGTGAGGAAATGTAGTCATCCATGTTGAAAGTTGGGGTGCAGGAGACGGAAAAAATAAGTCGCTTCGGCACTTACCCGCTGAGGCCACCGTATGTCTGGAATCATGAGCGTCCCGCCCCTATTGTGAGGCACGAGAACTGTTTGCCTCACCTAAGACTTTTTTTTTCTGCCGTTTTGAACGCTCAGCAACACACCATACATGAACACGCTCTGGCCGCACGGCGATTTTGAAAAAAAAATAATCCAACTTGGTGAAGCTAAATGAAAATTGAAAACTGACCATTACAATTATTTTATCATTATATATTTTATTTATTTGCATGATCACAGGTGAGGCACTGCCTCCCCTGACTGCACGTCACTGGTAAAATGTGTGATAAGCTAGAGCAGGTAATAAGTGTCCTTAATTGAGCAATATATCAGTCTAAAACAGGACGTTTGTCAATATAAACAATTATAAAATAATTATACGGTAGTTGCATATCACTCACACATACAAAGTCTTCAAGGTAGAAATGTATTGTAAAGTATCCAGTAAGACAAGTTTCCGCATCATTTATCGCAAAGAGCTTCATTCAATGAATTATAGCGGCCGCTATTTGTCGCCAAAAATATAATAAACTCTCCACTTCAAATTCAAACACATCATACTGTAATTTTTCACACCTACAATTGTTTTTTAAGTAATTTCACTTGATCAAACATTCTCTAGCATTTCACACTACAAAATAATACAAGTGAGTATGATGATTCGTGCTGATATTGTACTGGATTTGTCACGACTCGGACTAGGTTGTGGTTTGTTTTCCCGTGGTGCAAATTGACTGGACCGGACAGGGCGTGAAGGTAATGACATCTTTTATTACTAACTCAAAAAAAGGAACAAACAAAAGGCGCTCTCAGCAGAGGTTCAAAACTTGGCTCTGAAAACAAAAACTCGCACAATGGCAGAACTATGGACAACAAAAACAAAAACACTCACTGTGACGTGGAAAGCATGAATCTGTGGCAAGAAGTTAGCAATCAATCGGGTATCAAGAGGCTGACTGCCTGGCAACAACAGGCTTTAATAGTGCTGTGATTATTGACAGGTGCGTGAGTCCAAACAAATGAGCCAGGTGAAACAAATGGTCTTCATGGAAACTAAAACAAACCAGGGTGCGTGAAAAAAAAGGAACTAATGGAGTCAAAAACAAAACCGAACATAACTAAACAGAACATGATCACAAAGACATGACAGGATTAACATTGGTACGCTCCAATCGTCAGGCCCCCAATATCGGTATCGTATCAAAAGTGAAAAAGTTGTATCAGGACACTCCAAATTTTCGTTGCCAGATGAAAAGATCATTATCCAAAGAGTCAGTAATTAAATATGCACCTGATGATTGTCTCATTTCTAAGGGCGTCCCTGGTTTACGTGGCGATGTGGGGGATCTCGGAGGAAAAGGAAAAGAGGTAAAAGAAAGAAGTTTAATAATGTGGTGGAATCAAATAAATAGGGATGGGTAGTAATAAAATAAATACAAAAAAAGGTATAAACTGTTTCTTACTCATATTTATTAAGCTCAAAGTGTTTGTTTACATGTTGTTGTTTTTTATTTCTCTTTGCTATTTGGGCTTATTGGACCTTAATTAGAATAAAAACTAAGAATGATATTTTGGTATGATGTGCTTGTCCAGAAGTAACAAACGTGTACTTCATGTTTGTTATTCTTATTTTTACACTTTTTTTCCCCCAAATTCCATTGGATGTTATACTCTTCTGACACCACCAGATGGCAGTATAAGTGTCCACATAAGCAGCCATAAGACCCCAATTCAGTAGTGTACACAATTTTGGAAATAAGAGCTAAAAGGTGTTGTCCTTGCATGTGGCAAACTAAGCCTTTAGAGGTTGATATTTCCAGGTTGACACTCTGACCCTGTACAAGCACGAGCTAATGAGGGCCACTATCAAAATTTCCAATAAAAAGCCAACAACACCCGATTTGAAATGTTGCCCATCCGCCACAATCCACATGTCTTTCCCTTTTTTGTGAGGTATAGATAGTAAAAAAATAACCTGGAGGGTGACCGTGCCAGCAACCTTGAGGGTTCCTGGTTCAGTCCCCACCTTCTACCAACCTCGTGACATCCGTTGTGTCCTTGAGCAAGATGGGTGGTGGTTAGGGCCTTGCATGGCAGCTCCCACCATCAGTGTGTGGATGTGTGTGTGAGTGAGTGAATGTGGAAATAGTGTCAAAACGCTTTGAGTACCTTGAAGGTAGAACAGCGCTATAGAAGTAACCCATTTACCAAGAGTGAATAATAAGTTAAACATGATCTCGGAGTATGTGTTCTACTTAAGTCTGTATGGTTTAAAATGAGTAAAACATCAGTACAGTATTTTTTTTTTTCAATTTTTGTTGAAATCATGTGATTTTTGAGGTTACGGTTGCATGGAACAAATTCAGCAAACCACAAGTTCATTCAATGTTAATGAAAAAAAAATGTCAACAAAAAAAAAAAGCTTGCAAAATCATGGAGGGACTAAAAATGTGGCTTTTACCCAAAATCTTGATGAAAGTGGAAAATGTATATTTACTGTTCTCAGGGTGAGAAGGGTGACATGGGCCTACCTGGACCACCCGGACTTGATGGCCCCAAGGTAGGCTTTGTTTGATTGTAGTTCATATAGTTATTTATTTTAGTTAACGTTTCACTGTGTTTATTTATTTAGGGTATCCGTGGGCCTGTTGGGTCGCCAGGTGAAGTTGGTCTCCAGGGAGAGCAGGTAGAAATGACAAGTGTTTTGTCTTTTTCATGCGCCGCGAAAAAATATTATATACTAATACTTAATCACAGGAAAATGTGGACATGATTCTATAGAAATATCCTGCGCTTTTAAGTTCACTTACTGTACATAACCTCTTGAGGCCCAAGCTGTTTGTTTACATGCTTTTTTATTTCTCTTTGCTAGATTATTTATTTATTTGTGTATTTATTTATTTATTTATTATTTATTATTATTATATTTTTTAAATTTATTTAATTTATTTATTTTAGATTTATAATTTATTCAGATTATTTTTTATTTCTCTTTGCTTATTGGACCCCGATTAGAATAAAAACTAAAACTCATGTTTTTTATATGACGTACTTAGTCCAGAAGTACACAAATGTGTACTTCATGCTCATTTTTATTTTTACACTTTTTTTTTCCAGATTTCATTGTATGTTATACTCATCTGACACCACCAGATGGCAGTATAATTGTCCACATAAACGGCCATAAGACCCCAATTCAGTAGTGTACACAATTTAGGAAATAAGAGCTAAAAGGTGCTGTCCACGCATGTGGCCAATAAGGCCTTTGAAGGTTTTAATGTTGTGTGAATGTCCTACATGTACTACATATTTACATTGAGTCAGGGAAATGCAAGTTATTTATACTGAAAGTATTCAATGTGGTAAAGTTTACAATGACGAATGTGGCTGAAAATCGATCTTCATTGTATGCAAAAGCAGCTGAAAGCATTGTTTATTGTGTTGTCACAAATCTTTTCAGGTTCACACGCCTATTGATACGTCACGTGAATATTTAAGGGGTGAAACTCTTTTATTTTGGCTGCCATGGGAAGAAAAATCGAAAAAATTACCCGCTTTGTCTTATAGGCCGCAGGGTTCAAAGTGTAGGTAAAATCTAGCATCTTATATTCCAGAATTTACGCCACATATTTTTAGCTTGTGTGTTTTTTTTGTTTTAGCTGTTGTGTAGCTGCTAGTCCTACTATCCTATAACCTACCATGTTTACCTTTTTGTACAAAAGCCAGTGGAGTTGGAACGTTGTGTAATTTGCAAATAAAAACAGAATACAATGATTTGCAAATCCTACTCAACTTATATTCAATTGAATAGACTGCAAAGACAAGATATTTTAATGTTCAAACTGAGAAACTTAATTTTTGTTTTTGCAAATAATCATTAACTTAGAATTCAACACATTGCAACACATTGCAAAAAAGTTGGCACGGGGGCATTTTTACCACTGTGTTACATGGCCTTTCCTTTTAACAACACTCCCTAAACATTTGGGAACTGAGGCAACCAATTTTTGAAGTTAAAGATGAGTTTCCATTGGATGAGAATGTCAGTTAATGATCTTGTATTAATGCAATTAAAAATGCCCTCAATGCATTTTGCAAATATTTTTCCACAAAACCCTATGCATTAAATCTGATTGTGGTTTCTCTCCTCTCTGACTTTTACAGGGAAATATTGGTTCACCGGGACCGAGGGGCACAACAGGCACACCTGGATTACCTGTAAATTTCAGTAATATTACAATATTGTACAATGTTATTAATTCTTAGCGTATTCACTCACGTGTTATTTTGTTCCGCTAACCTAAAATGCCAATTTGAATCAATCCAACCATATGTAGAATAGTGGTTTTCACGTTTGCCTCACATTCATGAGTTACGTGTTCAAATAGCTGTGCCGTTGAAGGCAAAGCAGCAGGAAACGCTTAAAACTAAATAAAAAATATGTAGCACAGAAAGTAAGGTGCACATGCCACAGTGACCCCTGCTGGCATAACTAAGCCAATGGCTGATTTGAAAGTTACTTTTTTGTTTACACTGAATGTGACTTATGATTGCAGGGGTTATCTTTTGTGCCGATAAAAATCTAAAAAAAAAAAAAGCAAATTGTTTTTACTCTACACCCAATTTACTTAGATTTTACTCTTCAAGAAACAATTAAAGAAATACAGTGAGTAGTACCTCGGGATACAATTGCCCCAACTTTCAAGTTGATCGGTATACAAGCTGTCTCTCAGCTAACTGCTTTTGATCACAAGCAAAACATGTAGTTTTTGTTTCTCTATGCCAGGGGTGTCAAACTCATTTTAAATCGGGGGCCACGTGGAGAAAAATCTACTCCCAAGTGGGCCGGACTGATAAAATCACTGCACGATAACTTAAAAATAAAGACAACTCAAGATTGCGTTCTTTGTTTAAAAATAGAACAAGCACAATCATAAATTGTACAAATCATAATGTTGTTGGGTTTTTTTCTTGCAATTACCTGTTGCGGTTAATAGTATTCTATCTTTATTTGTCGTTATTTATATTTTCTGAATAAATAATATGATCATGTTATCGCGCCCGCCTTTATGCCACACTATCTGCGTGCTGGCCGGTCACATGTTGAATGCGGCATCTGTTGACACACGTAAGTGACTGCAAGGCATACTTGTTCAACAGCCATTACGGTTACACTGAGGGTTGTGATATAAACAACTTTAAAACTCTTACTAATATGTGCCACACTGTGAACCCACACCAAAAAAGAATGACAAACACATTTTGGGAGAACATCCACACTGTAACACAACATAAACACCACAGAACAAATGCATCCCTAAATCTTCCGGGCTACATTATACCAAAAACCACCAAAAATCGCCCCCACCCCCCAACCCTGCCCAAGTCAACCGACGCACGAGGGTGTATAATGTAGCCCGGAAGAGTTAGGGATGGATGGGATTCTGGGTATTTGGTATGTTGTGTTTATGTTGTGTTACGGTGCGGCTGTTCTCCCGAAATGTGTTACTCATTCTTGTTTGGTGTGGGTTCACAGTGTGGCGCATATTAGTAAGACTGTTAAAGTTGTTTAAACGGGCACTCTCAGTGTGACCTGTATGGCTGTTGAAAAGTATGCCTTGCAGTCACCTATGTGTGTCTGTACTAGCCAAATACAACATTTGACTGGGCTAGCAAGCTGTTTGTGCAGGTTGTAGAGGGCGCTGAAGTCAGTGCCATTATAGCACGGCCTTATTTTTTTTATTAAGGTGAGAATCAGCAGACATGTGAGAGAATAGTGGCACTGAAATTCGGCAGTCTCCCGGAAAATTTGGGAGGGTAGGCAAGTGTGATGCCGTCAAACGGCACTCATAAAAAACTTGCGGGCCGCACTAATATTAAACTTTCATATTAAGGTAGGGGCTGCAAAATAACGTCTCGCGGGCCGCGTGTCTGAGACCCCTGAATTAGGGGAATATGCAGCGCAGCAAACGTCAAACCACAAATAGGCAGATATCTACTGTATTAAATCTACCGTACATCTAAAGTAGCACAGAACTGTGAAGCCATTATGATATGTCTTTTTTTTTGGTCATGATGCAAATTTCCTCTGTGTTGCAGGGCATGTTTGGGTTGAAGGTAAGATTGTCACTTTAAAGTTCCGTTCATTATCATTCAGTGTTTTATGTATACACCAACTTTACTACTAAGTTGAAGTGAGAATTCATGAGAATGTTACTGTTTAAAATTTTTGTCGGTAATAATGTTCCGATATTTTCTTCTACCTGAAGGGTTGGAAAGGTTATCAAGGTTCTCCTGGTCTTCCTGGCAGAAGAGGCCTCCCAGTGAGTTCATAAACACTAAAACACCAAGTTGGACATGTTTGGAACACCTCACCATGAAAATAGATGATTAACTCAAACGTCTTTATGATTAAGTCAAATCTACTTATTTTGCATTTAATCAGCACTCATTAGGATGTTTCTTTATCTTCCTGTTGAAGGGTCCACCTGGTTTTCCTGGATTACCAGGACCATCTCTAAACATGACATTGACAGAACTCAAGGCAAGTAACGGACCTTTAGAATGTAACTTAAAGGCCTACTGAAATGAGATTTTCTTATTTAAACGGGGATAGCAGGTCCATTCTATGTGTCATACTTGATCATTTCGCGATATTGCCATAGTTTTGGTGAAATGATTTAATAGAGAACATTGACGATAAAGTTCGCAACTTTTGGTCGCTATAAAAAAGCCTTGCCTGTACCGGAAGTAGCAGACGATGTCTGCGTGACGTCACGGGTTGTAGGGCTCCTCACATCCTCACATTGTTTATGATGTGAGCCACCAGCAGTAAGAGCAATTCGGACTGAGAAAGCGACAATTTCCCCATTAATTTGAGCGAGGATGAAAAATTTGTGGATGAGGAAGTTTACAGTGAAGGACTAGAGAAAAAAAAGGAAAAAAAAGGCGATTGCATTGGGAACGATTCAGATATTTTTAGACACATTTACTAGGATTTTTACTGGAAATCCCTTATCTGCCTATTGTGTTGCTAGTGTTTTAGTGAGTTAAATAGTACATGATAGTCGGAGGGGTGTGTCCACGGGTGTGTTGACGCCAGAGTCTCTGAGGGAAGTCACGAAGCTGCAGCAGGACAGAAGCTCCGCTGATCTCCGGTTAGAGGCGATTTATTACCACAATTTTCCCACCGAAAACTGCCGGTTGACATGTAGTCGGGATCCATGTTCGCTTGACCGCTCTGATCCATAGTAAAGCTTCACCTCCGGGAATTTTAAACAAGGAAACATCGTGTGTTTGTGTGGCTAAAGGCTAAAGCGTCCCACCTCCATCTTTCTACTTTGACTTCTCCGTTATTAATTGAACAAATTGCAAAAGATTCAGGAACACAGATGTCCAAAATACTGTGTAATTGCGTGATGAAAAGAGACGACTTTTATCCGTAAGTGGTGCTGGGCTAATATGTCCCTTCCAACCCGAAACGTCACAAACACGCGTCATCATTCCGCGACGTTTTCAACAGGAAACTCCGCGGGAAATTTAAAATTGTAATTTAGTAAACTAAACCGGCCGTATTGGCATGCGTTGCAATGTTAATATTACATCATTGATTTATAAACTATCAGACTGCGTGGTTGGTAGTAGTGGGTTTCAGTAGGCCTTTAATATTTAGTTTTAGGACACCCCGAAGGGTGTCAAACATCTGTTCCAGAGTCAAACTGTCACAATGATAACATCTTATATACTATATAAGGCCACCCTAGCGGCTCTCTGGAGCTTTTTCAAAAATGTATGAACAATAGAAAAAAATGAGGGGGAAAAAATACATTTTTTTGTTTTAATATGGTTTCTGCAGGAGAACAGCCATGACATAAACCTCCCTAATTGTTATAAAGCTCACTGTTTATATTAAACATGCTTCACTGATTCGAGTATTTGCCGAGCGCCGTTTTGTCCTACTAATTTTGGCGGTCCTTGAACTCACCATAGTTTGTTTACATGTAGAACTTTCTCCGACTTTCTCGGACGTGTTTTATGCCAATTATTTTTCTGTCTCATTTTGTCCACCAAACTTTTAACGTTGTGCGTGAATGCACAAAGGTGAGTTTTGTTGACGTTATTGACTTGTGTGGAGTGATAATCCGACTTATTTGGTCACTGCATGACTGCAAGCTAATCGATGCTAACATGCTATTTAGGCTAGCTATATGTACATATTGCATCATTATGCCTCATTTGTAGCTATATTTGAGCTCATTTATTTTCCTTTAATTCCTTTTAATTTAATTTATATCTCACGACATACAATCTGTATGTAATATGTATTTTAATTTTTTGCGGCTCCAGACAGATTTGATTTTGTATTTTTTGGTCCAATATGGCTCTTTCAACATTTTGGGTTGCCGACCCCTGGTATGGGGAATGTTTCCAATGCCATTCTTAACTTTCATGTAATTGTTTAATTAGTTTGACGAGTGATCTATGACCATGATTGTTATAGTTGTAGTGTTCTTGTGCAGTGCATTGTAATGCTGACTTAACACTGATATAAACCAGAGCCAGTGAAGATCTCCTTAGACATGCCAGTGAAAACTAGAAAATTAAGTAATTCAAATATACTTATTATTCTTGCACATATTTGTATAATAATTCAGCGTACAATATTTTTCAAACAGTAAATGCAATGTAAATAAATGACTAGCAGAGGACAACTGCATTTCCTTATTGCAGTGTGTACCGTGAGGTGCGTGGGAGATTATGTAATTTCACCAAATTGGGTTAAAAATATTTTTTGCCAACCAGTAATATTAATCCGCAAATGAGCCGTTATTGAATATCTGAGGCAGCGTTCAGGCAAAAAGGTATCTAACGCTTAAAATGTATAAGAATAAAAAAACAATGATAGTGTCAAATGCACATGATTTGTATATATGCATTTTCATGAAAGGAATAAAAATAAAATGAATGAATGCAACCAAAAATAAACAATAGGAAAGTGCTGCTAAGAAAAGGCATTGAAGCATAGGGATGGCTATGCAAAACGAAGCTAAAACTGAACTGGCTGCAAAGTCAACAAAAACAGAATGCTGGACGATAGCAAAGACTTACGGCCTGTGGAGCAGCAGACGGCGTCCACAAAGTACATCCAAACATGACATGACAACAACCAAATAGGAGCGCATAGACAAGAATCAAAACACTACACAAAGGAAAACAGAGAAGTGGTCCACCCCCGGTCCCAACTTTGTATTTAATTATTTGTTTTAATGATTACACAATTTAATATTTATTTCACGATTAAATAGTTAAATTGTATTTATTATTTTCTGAAAGTGCAGAAGTACCATCGACAACTACAATAAAGTGTTCTACTTTAACTGCTAAATACTCTGGGTCAGCAGTTCTTGCTGCCACATACTCTGCAAAGTCTAAACTATCTACATCCAACTCCCCAAAAAGTATACAGTATCAGTGGCAATTGCTCCATGACTGCAAAGGGAAGAACCCCTTCCCAAATAGAATGTCAAACAAAAATGTTCAAATCAATGTGCCGTTGAAGGCAAAGCAGCAAGAAACGCTTAAAACAAAATAAAAACGCTAATCCTAAAAAATAGGAGCACAAGACAAGAATCAAAACACTACACACAGGAAAACACCAAAACACTCCAAATAAGTTTACCTGGTCTTGTGGTTAGAGTGTCCGCCCTGAGATCGGTTGATTGTGAGTTCAAATCCCGACCAAGTCATACCAAACTCTATAAAAATGGGATCCATTACCTCCCTGTCTGGCACCCAGCATTAAGTGTTGAAATTGGGGGTTAAATCAACAAAATGATTCCTTATTGAATTGTACATAGTGTGCAGATGTACACAAATTTTTGAACAGATGACACTAGTTATACTTTTAAACGTCTCCAACATAAAATGACCTTCTTATTATCCACTTATATCAGTTTCTCTAAAATGTTTTACTGTGAATGACAACGGCACATGTAGAAATATTGTCATGATCTGTAGTCCGGATCATTTTTTTGTTATGTTCTGTTAGTTTTGGACTCTTATAGTTCCTGTTTGACACCTGAGTTTGTTTTAGTTACCCTGGGTACTTATGATTTTCACCTGCCTCTGATGTTCGGGACGCGCACCTGCTTCTAATCAGAGGACTATTTAAGCCTGTGTCTGCCAGTCAGTCGTCCTGGCGTCATTAGTTGTTTCATGCCACAGTTTCATGTTTGTTCCATGCCATAGTTATGCTAGTTGTTTGCCTCATGCCTGGACTACGTAAGTCTTGTTCGTTTCATACCACAGTTTCATAAGTTCTCTATGTCCATAGTTGATGTTAAGTGTTAGCTTTTGGCTCCAAGTGGGATCAGTGCGTTGTGCTTTCGCCTTGTTTTCCGTTTTTTGTACCCTTTTGAGTTTTGAGAAATAAATATGTTTCTACCTGCACGCATTGTCCGGAATAGTCCGTTTGCATCCTGGGAGAACAAACCTCGCATTAAGCTCCGACACCCCTGCCGTGACAAATATCTACTTTACTTTTCACACCCAATCAAGAAGCTGACAGGAAGGGATTAAGCACATGTGACATCATCAATACAACGCTTGGTAATCACAATGTTCAACAATATTACACTTTTTTACGACAAAATAACAAATATAGTCACAATATCTTTCTTTTACACAATATGAAAACAAGATGATTATTTAGCAAGAAATATGCAAGCATATATTAACCAAATGACTTTACGATAACACATTTGTTGTCAACCTGTTATTACTGAGCAACCATATACTGCAAAATGTCAGTGTTTAAAAACAAGGGAAAAAAATACAAAAATGAGGGGTATTTTATTTGAACTAAGCAAAATTGTCTGACAATAGAACAAGAAAATTTGGCTTGTCAATACTTTCCAAAAAAAGTAAAGTTATCTAACTTCAGTGAACCCAAAAATACCTTAAAATAAGTATATTCTCACTAGCAACAAGTGCACTTTTCTTGGCAGAAAAAAAAAGAGACCTTTTTGCTCAATATGTTAAAAATATTCTTAAATTAGGTAAATGCTAGTGCCATTATCTTGACATAATGATATGCGCTCGGCATAGAATCTCTTAAAACCAGCAAACTTACACTAAAAACTAATTTATTGTTCTTAATGGAAAGGCAACAAGGCAACCGCTTGTTACTCTCAGGGTCTCCTAGGCCAGTGGTTCTCAAATGGGGGTACCCTGGGGGTACTTGAAGGTAGGCCAAGGGGTACGTGAGATTTTTTTAAAATATTCTAAAAATAGCAACAATTCAAAAATCCTTTATAAATATATTTATTGAATAATACTTCAAGAAAATATGAATATAAGTTCATAAACTGTGAAAAAAAATACAACAATGCAATATTCAGTGTTGACAGCTAGATTTTTTTTGTGCGCATTTCATAAATATTGATGTTAAAGATTTCTTTTTTTGTGAAGAAATGCTTACAATTAAGTTCATGAATCCAGATGGATCTCTTATTACAATCCCCAAAGAGGGCACTTTAAGTTGATGATTACTTCTATGTGTAGAAATCGATATTTATAATTGAATCACTTGTTTATTTTTCATCAAGTTTTTAGTTATTTTTATGTCTTTTTTTTTCCAAATAGTTCAAAAAAGGCAACTATGAATGAGTAATATTTTGCACTGTTATACAATTTAATAAATCAGAAACTGATGACATAGTGCTGTATTTTACTTCTTTATCTCTTTTTTTCAACCAAAAATGATTTGCTCTCATTAGGGGGTACTTCAATTGAAAAAAAATTCACAGGGGGTACATCACTGAAAAAAGGTTGAGAACCAGTGTCCTCGGCAAATCATATTGTCTAAAAAGGCATGTTTCCATCGATAACATGACATCATCGCGCCAAGTGCGTGCTTTCAGTCAATTAGTGCGCAAATATACAGCCCAGCCCCCGGCCAAAAATGTTTTAATTGTAATTTTGAAGAATTTATCTGAATGTGTATGAACTATTTTATTTATTTATTTATTTTTTTTATCATGTTCTGTTTGTGTTGTGTTGTGTTTGCTCGGATCTCGTTTTTAACCTGTCCATTGAACAGCACTTTGGCTACCCCTGTGGTAAATTTTAAATGTGCTATGTAAATAAAATTGATTTGATTTGATTTCAAAATTGTTAGAAATGTTAAATGTTTAAATATTAACTGTCAGTTTACTGTCCTGTGCCAACTTCACTACCATAGGAGTACATATCTTCTATTGTTTCATTGAAAATAAAACAGCAAAGTCAATTTGGCTGTCATCTGTTTTAATTATGAGACAAAATTGTGTTAAAGTCATGATTTTCTTTTCATCCTTGTAATAAGAAATTACTTTAAAAAAGTAATGTTATACTTTTGAGTGTTGATGACACAGCTTTGCATCAGTTGATATTGTATGTATTGTATTGCATTGCATGTTTTACTCAATATAGGTCGTAAAATCTCAGCTTCAAGCTGTAATAATGATATAATTTAGGAGCAAAATGCTTAAAACAAGTAACACACTCTAACATAAAATCTGCTTAGTGAGAAGAATGATCTTACAGACAGAAAATAAGCAAATATCACCCTTATTTGAGATATTTAATCTGACTTGGATTTCAGTTTTTGCAGTGTGACAGTGATTCGTCCATCACTCCTACACAATGCAATAAGTTCCATGCCGTTTACGAGGTCAATGTCACATTCCTCCTATTTACCATCACTGGTACCCTATGGCATTGGCATCCCAGACAAAAAAAAACTGAAAAGGCAAAGAAAAACAATCAACCGGTGATAAGTTCAGCTTCCAGGAATCCGCTCAAAAACAAGATAAACTACTAATGTCAGATTATAAAGTACAAAAGCGTATGGACTTTATGTTCGTTTGACTGCAGTTTGAATGTGCTAATGGATGCATATGTTCTTTTCTCCCCAGGAACTAATGCATGTCTCCGATAAGCCCAACTTCCATTTGATCCAGATTCTTCTGGATTCACTAGAGCAGGAGCTTCGACGGCTGGTGGATCCTCCTGATGGCACCAAAGAGCACCCTGCCACCACATGCCAAGAACTTTTGCTCTGCCACCCGGAATACAACAGTGGTCAGTAAGCAAACTTGAACAGGTTTCAATCAAGTCAGACCTGAATGTCAAACGCAAGACGTGGGCGGGCGACCCGTTGTATCACAATCAATTTGATGCATCATGCAAAACAATCCCAAATAGACCTATGTAAGTACGCTGATAACAACCACTCTGCTGCAGCAATTAGTGTTCTGAGAGACATCAAATAAATTTGAAATTAATTATTCATCACCTGCCAATAGGACACCGTAAAGCAGAAGCCGTTTTTTTTGTACGCCCCATTTTTTTTTAAGATTTGCCATCCATCCATCCGTCTTTTTCTGCTTATCCGAGGTCGGGTTGCAGGGGCAGCAGCCTAAGCAGGGAAGCCCAGACTTTCCTCTCCCCCGCCACTTCGTCCAGCTCTTCCCGGGAGATCCCGAGGCATTCCCAGGCCAGCCGGGAGACATACTCTTCCCAACGTGTCCTGGGTCTTCCCTGTGGCCTCCTACTAGTTGGACGTGCCCTAAACACCTCCCTAGGGAGGCGTTCGGGTGGCATCCAGACCAGATGCCCGAACCACCTCATCTGGCTTCTCTCGATGTGGAGGAGCAGCGGCTTTACTTTGAGTTCCTCCCGGATGCCTAAGCAGGGAACTCCAGACTTCCCTCTCACAGCCACTTCGTCCAGCTCTTCCCGGGGATCTCGAGGCGTTCCCAGGCCAGCCGGGAGACATACTCTTCCCAACGTGTCCTGGGTCTTCCCTGTGGCCTCCTACTAGTTGGACGTGCCCTAAACACCTCCCTAGGGAGGCGTTCGGGTGGCATCCAGACCAGATGCCCGAACCACCTCATCTGGCTTCTCTCGATGTGGAGGAGCAGCGGCTTTACTTTGAGTTCCTCCCGGATGGCAAAGCTTCTCTCCCTATCTCTAAGGTAGAGCCCTGCCACCCGGCGGAGGAAACTCATTTCGTCAGCTTGTACCCGTGATCTTATCCTTTCGGTCATGACCCAAAGCTCATGACCATAGGTGAGGATGGGAACGTAGATCGACCGGTAAATTGAGAGCTTTGCCTTCCGGCTCAGCTCCTTCTTCACCACAACGGATCGATATAGCGTCCGCATTACTGAAGACGCCACACCAATCCGCCTGTCGATCTCACGATCCACTTTTCTTTCACTCGTGAAAAAGACTCTGAGGTACTTGAACTCCTCCACTTGGGGTAGGGTCTCCTCCCCAACCCGGAGATGGTACTCCACCCTTTTCCGGGCGAAAACCATGGACTCTGACTTGGAGGTGCTGATTCTCATCCCGGAGGCACTGCCTCACTTGCCTCCCCTGACAGCACGTCACTGGTTCATTCATAGTTAGTTGTTACAGCTCCTCATAGGGCTGAACAATTTTATACATAAGTAGTAAAACCTTAAAGTCACATCTTCAGTGCACAGGAAGCCAGTGCAGGTGAGCCAGTATAGGCCTAATATGATCAAACTTTCTTGTTCTTGTCATAATTCGAGCAGCGGCATTCTGTACCAACTGTAATCTTTTAATAATAGACATTGGGAGACCTGAAAATAATCCGTTATAGTAATGGAGACGAGAGGTAACGAACACTTGAATAATGATCTCAGCGTCTGTGGTGGACAAAATGTTACAATATTTTGCGATACCACAGAGAGGAAGGAAGGCTGTTTTTAGTAACACTCTTAATGTGTGAATTTAAACGAGACAGTTGGGTCAAAGATAATACCTAGATTCTTTACCTAGTCGCTTTGTGTAATTGTTTTGTTGTCAAATGTTAAGGTGTCCAGCAGGATAAATAACCAACATTTTTGTTAGCTAACAAAAACTGCAAGAGATTTTTCAAGTTTCACTTTGATGTTCAGGATATTTTTTGGGCTGAGAGAGCCATGCATACTTGCCAACCCTCCCGGATTTTCCGGGAGGCTCCCAAAATTCAGCGCCTCTCCCGAAAACCACCCGGAATAAATTTTCTCCCGAAATTCAGCACGCCCCCTCCAGCTCCATGCGGACCAGAGTGGGGACAGCCTGTTTTCACGTCCGCTTTCCCACTATATAAACAGCTTGCCTGCCCAATCACGTTACAACATCTACGGATTTTAATAAAAAACTGCACACACAAGGAGAGGAAGCAGAAGAACGAGGAAGTTACAGCCATGGCGACGCCGTTTGTAATAGAGTGAGTCTATGTTGTCTGTCGCCATCTCCTGGTGAAGTTTGGCAATAGCGTTATGGGGTTGCTTTTTGATTGGCCAACGATTTATGTGGTGTTGCGCACCTGACGGCAAGTGACTCTCACCAGTACGCAAACGGCAGAACAAAGGTTACTCAAATAGTGAAAGGTAAGTGTTTTTTTTTTTTAGTAACCAGCAAGCACAGTACAGTTAGTAGAACAACTTTGTTTTTATTACTGTGTATTTGATAGGTGCCGTCTGAAATTCAACAATTTATTTTATTTATATATATATAATAAAATAAATATATATAGCTAGAATCCACTGAAAGTCAAGTATTTCATACATATACAGTATATATATTTATATATATTATATATGAAATATAAATGAAAGACTAAAGTTGGTGAATTATACTCCTCCCCTCTTAACCACGCCCCCCGCCCCAACCACGCCTCTGTCCCACCCCCGACCACGCCCCACCCCCCACCTCCCGAAATCGGAGGTCTCAAGGTTGGCAAGTATGGAGCCATTTAAACTCAAACATTTTGAAATCAAGGTGATATTGTTTTACCACTGAATACCATTAAATAAGTGCAGAGTATAAATGTAAATGTATTCTTCATATAAACATGTTTATATGTCCTAATTTATGCTGGGTGTGATATTTAATTTGTAATTATTACACAAATTGCTTATCAGTTTTGGAGACACTTTCACCCTAACTTTTGTCTTTAGGCACGTATTACATCGACCCAAACCAAGGGAGTCCTGCTGATGCTCTGCTGGCCTATTGCATCTTCTCCAGCGCCCCAACACAAACCTGCCTTCATCCTCAACCTTCTCAGGTGAAGAACAAAAAAACGGAAAATAATTTGCATGTCCTGATCATTACTTTTCCACCTAATCTTGCTAATATTTGTGTTTTTTATTTGTATTTCATTGCTAGCAGTGTTTCTCACAGAACAGCAATCTAATTGTGGCTGTATTTAATTTCCATCATCGTACAATTTGCACAAATACAAACCTTTGTATCACTCTACTGTTGTGTCATCCGCAAACTTCACAATATGATAGCTGGGGTGTTTCGCAGTGCAGTCGTAAGTCAGTAGTAAGAAGAAGACGGAGCTCAGCACACATCCCTGAGAAGAAAGACGACGAAAGAGGAGACAGACATAGTTAATGATCTCTTGAACTGGGATTTCAACATGCGACATGTTATCTAAAATAAACACATTTTCATCGCTCTCTTCTCAATGCTGCAAGTACAAAACCCCAAAACCAGGGAAGTTGGCAGGTTGTGTAAATCTCAAATAAAAACAGAATACAATGATTTGCAAATCATTTTCAAATTACATTCAATTGAATAAACTGCAAAGACAAGATACTTAACGTTCGAACTGAGAAATGTTATTTTACTTTAGCACATTTGGAATTTGATGCCTGCAACATGTTTCAAAAAAGCTGGCACAAGTGGCAAAAAAGACTGACAAAGTTGAGAAATGCTCATCAAACACTTATTTAGAACATCCCATAGGTGCCATGATTGGGTATAAAAGCAGCTTCCATGAAATACTCAGTCATTCACAAATAAGGATGGAGAGAGGGTCACCACTTTGGGAACAAATGCCCGAACACATTGTCGAACAGTTTTAAGAACGACATTTCTCAACGAGCTATTGCAAGGATTTCAGGCGGTACTGCATCAAAAAGAGAGATCAGTGTGTAAAGGATATCACCACATGGACTCAGGAACACCTCAGAAAACCACTGTCAGTAACTACAGTTCATCCCTACATCTGTTAGTGCAAGTTGAAACTCAGCTATTTATCAAGAACACCCAGGAACGCCGCCGGCTTCGCTGGGCTCGCGGTCCGTAAAATCATCAAAAGGTTTAGAGAATCTGGAGAAATCACTCCATGTAAGCGATGATATTACAGACCTTTGATCCATCGGGTGGTACTGCATCAAAAACCAACATCAGTTTGTAAAGGATATCACCACATGGTCTCAGGAACACTTCATAAGACCACTGTCAGTAACTACAGTGGGTCGCTATATCTGTAAGTGCAAGTTAAAACTCTAGTATGCAAAGCGAAAGCCATTCATCAACAACACCCAGGAATGCCGCCGGCTTTACTGGGCCCGGCCGGGCTTTTCTAAGATGGACTGATGCAAAGTGGGAAAGGGTTCTGTGGTCTGACGAGTCCACATTTCAAATTGTTTTTGGAAACTGTTTACGTCGTGTCCTCTGGAACAAAGAGGAAAAGAACCATCCTGATCGTTATAGGCGCAAAGTTGAAAATCCAGCATCTGTGATGGTTTGAGGGTGTATTAGTGGCCAAGGCATGGGTAACTTACACATCTGTGAAGGCACCATTAATGCTTAATGGTCCATACAGGTTTTGGAGCAACATATGTTGTCATCCAAGCAACGTTATCATGGACACCCCTGCTTATTTCACCAAGACAATGCCAAGCCACGTGTTACAACAGCGTGGCTTCATAGTAAAAGAGTCTGGGTACTAGACTGGCCTGCCTGTAGTCCAGACCTGTCCCCCATTGAAAATGTGTGGCGCATTATGAAGCCAAAAATATGACAACGGAGACCCCGGACTGTTGAACAACTTAAGATGTACATCAAGCAAGAATGGGAAAGAATTCCACCTGAAAAGTTTGAAAAATTCAGTTCCCAAATATTTACTGAATGTTGTTAAAAGGAAAGGCCATGTAACACAGTGGTAAAAATACCGCTGTGCCAACTTTAATTCCAAGTTAATGATTATTTTCAACAAAAAAAAAACTAAGTTTCTCAGTTCAAACATTAAATATCTTGTCTTGCAGTCTATTTGGTTGAATATAAGTTGAAAATGATTTGCAAATCATTGTATTCCGTTTTTATTTACAAATTACACAACTTTACCAACTTCACTGGTTTTGGGTTTTGTACTAGTTTTTTCTTTGTCTGTGCCTGCAGCTGCCCACGAAAGCCTGGATGGAGGATTCTTCTGCTGACGGCTCTTTCCAGTGGCTCAGCCGGTTGGACCAAGGCTTTCACGTGAGTAACACCTCAGGAACAAACTACTGGCGGTCCTGGTTTTAAGATATATGGTGGTTTTGACACACTCCTGTAAACGAACAACGCAGTCAGAGAATAAAAAGAGAACTGCCTGGTAGTTATATGCGTATTCCTTTTAGTGAACTGAAAAAGAAAGATTTAAATTGTTGTTAAAATAAATTATCACATCCCTAATATTTGTATGTACGCCAAATATCCTTGGCAACAATACCAGAGCCAACTGAACAACTCTTTCATTCGTTTTCATTTTTACTGCTTCCTAGAGAGGAACAAAACATGTGTTATACATGTAAGTATTTGCAATGCAAAACACTTTATAGATTATTTACGGTTACATCAGGATTGAAAATGAAACAATATTGAAATTTCTTCCTCTAGGTTACACTTTTGCATCATGCATTTGTTGCATGAAACATATTCATCATTTTAATTGAAAACATTTAGTTGTAGTATAGGGGCGGTTTAGCTCGGTTGGTAGAGCAGCCGTGCCAGCAACTTGAGGGTTGCAGGTTCGATTCCCGCTTCCGCCATCCTAGTCACTGCCGTTGTGTCCTTGGGCAAGACACTTTACCCACCTGCTCCCAGTGCCACCCACACTGGTTTGAATGTAACTTAGATATTGGGTTTCACTATATAAGGCGCTTTGAGTCACTAGAGAAAAAGCGCTATATAAATATAATTCACTTCACTTCACTAATATAGCAAGTCATCATGTCCACCACAGAGGACAATAGGAAAATATGTTGTTTTCAGTATCCTAAAAATAAATTTACGTTACCAAAACAAACTAAAACTAAGGTTGTCAAAAGCGTTGAGGTTAGCTAATTTTACTTGTTTTGGAAAGTCTTGACAAGCCAAATGGTATTATTATTAGAGTTATCGCTGCAAGGGCTTCTGGGTATTTGTTCTGTTGTGTTTATGTTGTGTTACGGTGCGGATGTTCTCCTGAAATGTGTTTGTCATTCTTGTTTGGTGTGGGTTCACAGTGTGGCGCATATTTGTAACAGTGTTAAAGTTGTTTATAAGGCCACCCTCAGTGTGACCTGTATGGCTGTTGACCAAGTATGGCTTGCATTCACTTGTGTGTGTGAAAAGCCGTAGATATTATTTGATTGGGCACGCCTCCAATATTGTTGTCTGGGAGAAATTCGGGAGAATGGTTGCCCCGGGAAATTTTCGGGAGGGGCACTGAAATTCGGGAGTGTCCCGGGAAAATCGGAAGGGTTGACAAGTATGACTGGGAGATGCAACTGCTCTGTACTTCACCCTACGTCCGTGTACCACTATGTACAGCGGCGTTTTAAAAAGTCATATATTGTACTTTTGGAAACCGATACCGATAATTTCCGATATTTTATTTTAAAGCATTTATCGGCCAATGATATCGTCAAGTCCGATGTTATCGGACATCTCTAGCGGAGATCTGTCACCACTAGCCTGGCATGCATAAAAACTTCCAGAAGCGTGCAACCCAACCTTTGTCACTTCTATAAGTGTTAAGAAAACCAAGCTGTGTGGCTGTTGACCAAGTACGGCTTGCATTCACTTGTGTGTGTGAAAAGCCGTAGATATTGTGTGATTGGGCCGGCACGCAAAAGCAGTCCCTTTAAGGTTAATTGGCGCTCTGTATTTCTCCCTACGGCGTTTTAAAAAGTCATGAATTTTACTTTTTCAAACCGGTACATATACTTTTGAAACCGATACCGATTTCCGATATCACATTTTAAAGCATTTATCGGCCGGTAATATCGGCAGTACGATATTATCGGACATCTCTAAATTTTGGATACTGTAAGATTACACACAGTTTCCACAGTAACACTGTGTTTGAGAAAAGAAAAACAAAACTCTTTACTTTAATCCCGTGATCCCATGTACCAGTAATGGTACACCCTCTACAGTTTAGGAATCACTGTGCTGTGGTATTGGCTGTGATGATATACACACCCCGTTTCCATATGAGTGGGGAAATTGTGTTAGATGTAAATATAAACGGAATACAATGATTTGCAAATCCTTTTCAACCCATATTCAGTTGAATATGCTACAAAGAAAACATATTTGATGTTCAAACTGATAAACTTTTTTTTTTTTTCAAATAATAATTAACTTTAGTATTTGATGCAAGCAACACGTCACAAAGAAGTTGGGAAAAGTGGCAAGAAATACTGATAAAGTTGAGGAATGCTCATCAAACACTTAATTGGAACATCCCACAGGTGTGCAGGATAATTGGGAACAGGTGGGTGCCATGACTGGGTATAAAAACAGCCTCCCAAAAAATGATCAGTCTTTCACATGAAAGGATGGGGCGAGGTACACCCCTTTTTCCACAACTGCATGAGCAAATAGTAAACAGTTTAAGAACAACGTTTCTCAAAGTGCAATTGCAAGAAGTTAGGGGTTTCAACATCTACTGTCCATAATATCATCAAAAGGTTCAGAGAATCTGGAGAAATCACTCCACGTAAGCTGCATGGCCGGAAACCAACATTGAATGACCGTGACCTTCGATCCCTCAGACGGCACTGTATCAAAAACTGACATCAATCTCTAAAGGATATCACCACATGGGCTCAGGAACACTTCAGAAAATCACCGTCACTAAATACAGTTCGTCGCTACATCTGTAAGCTCCACTATGCAAAGCGAAAGACATTTATCAACAACATCCAGAAACGCCGCCGGCTTCTCTGGGCATCTAAGGTGGACTGATGCAAAGTGGACAAGTGTTCTGTGGTCTGAAGAGTCCACATTTCAAATTGTTTTTGGAAATATTCGACATTGTGTCATCCGGACCAAAGGGGAAGCGAACCATCCAGACTGTCATCGACGCAAAGTTCAAAAGCCAGCATCTGTGATGATATGGGGGTGCATTAGTGCCCAAGGCATGGGTAACTTACACATCTGTGAAGGCACCATTAATGCTGAAATGTACATACAGGTTTTGGAACAACAAATGCTGCCATCTAAGCGCCGTGTTTTTCATGGACAAACCCTGCTTATTTCAGCAAGACATGCCAAGCCACACTCAGCACGTGTTAAAGAGTGGGGGTACTTTTCTGGCCCGCCTGCAGTCCAGACCTGTCTCCCATGGAAAATGTGTGGCGCATTATGAAGCGTAAGATACGACAGCGGAGACCCCGAACTGTTGAACAACTGAAGCTCTACATAAAACAAGAATGTGAAAGAATTCCACATTCAAAGCTTCAACAATTAGTTTCCTCATCTCCCAAACGTTGGGAGTGTTGTTAAAAGAAAAGGTGATTTAACACAGTGGTGAACACGCCCTTTCCCAACTACTTTGGCACATGTTGCAGCCATAAAATTCTAAGTTAATTATTATTTGCCAAACAAAATAGCGTTTATGAGTTTTAACATCAAATATCTTGTCTTTGTAGTGCATTCAATTGAATATGGGTTGAAAAGGATTTGCAAATAATTGTATTCCGTGTATATTTACATCTAACGCAATTTCCCAACTCATATGGAAACGGGGTTTGTAGAAGGGAAGATAAATACATCTTCATAAAGTGAGAAGTCATTTACTCAGTTCAAATGTACTGATTTTATGTATAAATAACAGCAAACTGGAATTCCAGAAGTTTACGTTACGTTTCTGCTGTTCAGTTCGATTATCCAGGTGCCAGCGTGGTCCAGATGCGATTCCTCAGGCTGCAAAGTAGCACGGCCACACAGAAGATGACCTACTCCTGCCACCCAGGACACATATTGGGTCAGTCGGAAAGGGACATCAAATTCCTCACTGATACAAGACAGCAAAGTTTCCTGGGAGCGGTTCAAGACTGTGTGGTACGTGCAAAATAATTCCATGAAAAATGCTTTTGGGCTTGCTCTACAGTTTAAAAGACTCTTACTGTCATTAGTGTTCCAACAAACAGCATAGGTAGTGTTTGACAAAAGATGGATTTATACATTAGGTTGTGGGATCGAGCAGAAGTAAAGATTAATGTTGCTGTTGTATTGTATTGTCCAATGCATCCATACATCCATTTTCTACCGCTTGTCTCTTTCGGAATTCCGGGGGGCCTGGAGCGTATCACACCTGCACTCGTGCAGGAGGCAGGGTATTAGTTTTTTTTTTTACCCCAAGAGGGACAAGTGGTAGAAAAAGTATGGACGGATGTTTAAATAACCAAAAAAAAAGAAGAAAAAACAGTAATGACAATGAAAAGAACAACAATATACTGATGGGTTTTGAACATTAATACAGAAACAATGTTTACATCACATGTTTGGAGTTTTACATTCTATCTAACATGTTCGAATATGAGTAGAAAGAACCAAGGTGTCAAGGTGAGGACTTTGGTACGGTTTGTTTTCCCGTGGTGCAAAGCGACCGGACTGGACACGACGTGAAGGTGAATACATGGTTTAATTAAGCTATAAAAAGGAACAAACAAAAGGCGCGCACAAGGCGGAGAGCAAACTTGGCTAAAAAAACAAAACTAGCACAAAGGCAGAACTATGGACAAAAAGCCGAAAACACTTACTGTGACGGGAAAAAGTAAAAAACAACAGAGCAATGGCACTATGGCATGGACCGCGTAATCATTCGGGTATCAAGGGTGTGTAGAGGGTGATGTCGCCAGACTGACTGCCTGGCAACTACAGGCTTAAATAGTGTTGTGGTGATTAACAGGTGCATGAGTTCAAATGAATCAGGTGCGTGACATGAGGATAGGTCAAAACTAATGGGTTGTCATGGAAACAACCTAAAAAACAGGAACTGACAGAGTGAAAAAACCAAACAGAACATAGCCACACTAAACATGATCACCAAGACATGACACAGAGTTTATTAAAATTCAACCCCTTTTCCGGCTAGAAATCATTTCTAATGCAATTGTTCACTTCCTTTTTTTCAGTCTTTAACACAACAAAAAAACTGAATAAATACACAGATATCAGTGAAGTTCACTTTAATAGATAGTTTTACTGTATGGTTTGCATAATTTACAAAATAAGTAAAAAAAATGGATTAACTCGCTGGAATATAAAGACAATATAACATACATTCATAAACGTGGATGCATATGCAAAAGTGCAATATATTTATCTACACAATAATCTATTTATTTATATATTTACCTTATTGATTTTTTATGCTGCACTAATGCAACAAAATTTCATTCTTATTTGTACTGTATAGTTCAAATTTGAATGACAATAAAAAGAAAGTCTAAGTCTAATATGCGATGGTTTATGTGTCATTCATCATTGTCATCGTTCAATAAGGGTCAATATGTTTATCAGTGTGTGAATGTGTGTGTGAATGGGTAAATGTGGAAGTAATGTCAAAGCTCTTTGAGTACGGTACCTTGAAGGTAGAAAAGCGCTGTACAAGTACAACCTATTTATTATTTATTAATTCTTTCTTGTACTTTGTAAAAACTTTTTGTATTTAAACAGTTTTTTTTACTGTAATATATTAATACATAATTTGACTTATTTGCATTATCCATTCCATAATTGAATTCCACATACTGATATGCTAAAGGTTGTAAGTGTTGTACAGACAAACAAATGTTAAGTTGCATGTTTCCCTTGGTTCTATTTCTTCTCTTTTTTTAAGAATGTGTGTACATTATTGGGTAGCAGGTAATATTTTGCTTTGTACATAATTTCAGCTGTTTGCAAATGCACCAAATCGTTGAATTTTAATATTTTTGATTCAATAAATAAAGAGTTTAAGTTAGAAATGTCCGATAATATCAGACTGCCGATATTATCGGCCAATAAATGCTTTAAAGTGTGATATCGGAAAAATGATTGGTATCTGTTTCAAAAAGTAAGATGTATGACTTTTTAAAACACTGCTGTACTTGAGTGGTACACGGACTTAGGGAGAAGTACAGAGCGCCAATACACCTAAAAGGCGCTGCATTTGCATGCAAGCCCAATCACATGATATCTACGGTTTTTCACACACATACACACACAAACAAGTGAATGCAAGTCATACTTGGTCAATAGCCATACAGGTCACACTGAGGGTGGCCGTAGAAACAACTTTAACACGTTACAAATATGCGCCACACTGTGAACCCACACCAAACAAGAATGACAAACACATTTCAGGGGAACATCCGCACTGTAACACAACGTAAACACTACAGAACAAATACCCAGAACCCCTTGCAACAATAATTCTAATAATAATAAAATTTGGCTTGTCAAGACTTTCCAAAACAAGTAAAATTAGCTAACCTCAATGAACCCAAAAATACCTAAAAATAAGTATTTTCTCACTAATAACAAGTGCACTTTTCTTAACAGAAAAAAGAAATAGGAGACCTATTTTCTCAATATGTCGACAAATATTCTTAAATTAAGTAAATACTAGTACCATTATCTTAACAATGATATGCGCTCGTATATATATATATATATATATATATATATATATATATATATATATATATATATATATATATACTGTACTTCCTTGAATTGCCGCCGGGGCGCTAATTATTTTAAAACCTCTTCTCACTCCTGCGCTTACCAAAGGCATGCGGTAAAAGTAAGTATGCGCTAATTATTTTAAAACCTCTTCTCACTCCGGCACTTACCAAAGGCATGCAGTAAAATGTGATTTTGATGTAAGCTTGGAACTTAAATCCTACTGAATAGCTCTTAATCTTTTTCCCTTTATGCGATTTCAAATTACCGGTATTGAAATCAGCCTCCTCCATTTTGAAAATGATGACAGTGTCACTCGTGACGTCACGAGTTTGACCAGGCGGTAATACTAAGCATGCGCTAATTATTTTGCGAAGCGAGTTTGACCCGGCAGTAATTCAAGGCAGGCGCATACTATATATACCCTGCGGCAATTAAAGGAAATACGGTATACATATATATATATATATATATATATATATATATATATATATATATATATATATATATATATACTTATTTTTATTTTTTATTTTATTTATTATTATTTTTATTTCCAGCCTGGCCCCAACCAATTTTTTTTTATTGTAATTTTGAAGAATTTATCTGAATGTGCATGAACTATTTCTGTTCAAAATTGTAAGAAATGTCAAATGTTAAATGTTTAAATAAACTGTCATTTTTGCTGTACTGTACCAACTGTACTACTATATGAGTACGTATTTTGTATTGTTTCATTGAAAATAAAACTGCAAAGTCCATTTGACTTTCATCTGTTTTAATTATGAGACACAATTGTGTCAAAGTCATGATTTTTTTATTTCATGCTTGAAATAAGAAATTCTTACTTAGAAAAAGCAGTCTTATACTTGTGAGTGTTGATGACACAGTTTTGCAACAGTTGATATTCTAGTTTCAATCATGTTTTACTCAATATAGGTCATCAAATTTCAGCAAAAAGCTGTAATATCTTACTGACATCATTTAGGACCAAAACACTTAAAAAAGGTAAAACACTCAAACATAAAATCTGCTTAGTGAGAAGAAGTTTCTTATCAGACAGAAAGTAAGAAAATATCACCCTTATTTGAGACATTTAATCCTACTTTTCAGTTTTTGCAGTGCATATATTATCGGTTGTGGTTTAATAGTTTTCCAAAATGTATAACAAACTTTGTTTCGGGTGCTTTGCTTCCTGTGTTGCCAGGCTGCTGAAAATGATGTTTCTGGAGTCCGAGAATCCGTGTTTGAGTTTGAGGACCTCAGCCTGCTTCCCCTGAGAGACGTGGCACCGATGGGAGGTGGAAACTTTTCACATCAATTCGGCTTCAGTGTCGGACCAGTTTGTTTTAGTTAGGATAGTTTGACACGCGGGGCCATCCCAGAAGACAAATGTCTCATTTCGCTTCTGAGAATGACACTTCTTGTTTTTCTGCTCGGGAACATCATCTCTCCTTTTCTCATAGAGAACTGTGTTGTTTACAGACACTCTAAAACTGTACGGAATAATTTAAAATGTCTTGTTTTTAAGTTTCCAATGCATTGTTTGACATAATGTATATAAGGTGTGTATCACAGTTAGCCTATTTTGAGTATGCCACTTACAAAACGTTTGGGGTATTCATTCGGCCGTCGGGTTGAAAGTTCAGGATGAACCTAAAAAGTTAAACCTAAAAAAAACAAATTCTTAAAAACCTCTAACACCAAGTCAAGTTCTACACCTGCATGCAGGCCCTCAGAGGCAAATTGTAAATATTGTCTAGGTGGCATTTGATTGCATAACAATTACAGTCATGGTCAAAAGTTGACATGCACTTGTAAAGAACATAATTTCATGACTGTCTTGAGTTTCCAATATTTTATACAACTCTTGTTTTTTGTGATACAGTACTTGTTGGTCATGAAGTTTGGTTCTTTTATGAATTGATTATGGGTCTACTGAAAATGTGACCAAATCTGCTGGGTCAAAAGTATACATAAAGCAATGTTAATATTGGGTTACATGTCCCTTAACAAGTTTATGTCAAAACTAGGACTATAGGATAGTTTGTTTTTCCAACGCAAAGGGAAATTGGCACGAGCCAGGTGTGAACGTGATTACATATTTATTTATATTCTAACAAAACTACAAAAAGGCAAACAAATGGCGCGCACAATGGCGGCGAACAAACTTGACGAATAAAAACAAAAGACTAGTAAAAAGGCTACCAAACTATAAACATGAACAAAAACACTTGCACTGTGGCATGAACAACAAAACTTACGTGGCGTGGACAGAACGAACAGCATAGCATGGCATGAAGCAGATGAGGAATATGGGTATGTATGAAGTTGCCAGGCTAAACACTAGGCAACTGTGGCTTAAATACTTGCAGTGATAATTTACCAGCAGGTGTGAAAACTGAGGACAGGGGCGTGATATCAGGGAAAGGTGAAAATCAATGAGTTGCTATGGAAACAAAGAAAACAAGGAAGTGCAAAAGCAAGAACTGAATGTCCAAAAAATAACCAAACATGACAAAAACAAAACATGAACTCTGGGCGTGACAGTTTCACTGCAATAAGGCACTTTTAGTAGCCATCCACAAGCTTCTGGCAGTCTTCTGGTTGGACTTTGGGAAAGCCATTCTAAAACCTTAATTCTAGCCTTTTGGCATGTGTTTGGGGTCATTGTCCTGTTGGAACACCCAACTGTGCCCAAAACCCAATCTTCGAGCTGATGATTTTAGGTTGTCCTAAAGCAGGGGTAGGGAACCTAGGGCTGGCGAGCCAGATGTGGCTCTTTAGATGACTGCATCTGGCTCTCAGATGAATCTTAGCTGACATTGCTTAACGCGATAAGTAATGAATATTGCACCTGTTTGAGGTTTCCCAGCTGTCTTTCGGGGTACAGGAAGGTCGCATTTTTGGTAAGAATTATTGTATTTATTATTGGTTAGTTTCAGCATAACAATGTTATCAAATAGAATAAGAGACTTATTACACGCTAAAAATGCTGGTCTTACTTAAAAATTCACGCATTTAGTTGTGTCCACTGTTAAAAAAATATTATATGGCTCTCACAGGAATACCTTTAAAAATATTTGGCTTTCATGGCTCTCTCAGCCAAAAATGATCCTGATCCCTGTCCTAAAGAATTTGGAGGTAATCCTCCTTTTTCATTGTCCCATTTACTCTCTGTAAAGCACCAGTTCCATTGGCAGCAAAACAGGCCCAGCGCATTATAGTACCGCCGTCATGCTTGATGGTAGGAATAGTGTTCCTGGGATTAAAGGGGAACATTATCACCAAACCTATGCAAGCGTCAATATATACCTTGATGTTGCAGAAAAAAGACCATGTATTTTTTTAACCGATTTCCGAACTCGAAATGGGTGAATTTTGGCAAATTAAACGCCTTTCTGTTTATCTGTCTTCTAGCGATGACGTCAGAACGTGACGTCACCGAGGTAACACACCCGCCATATTCATTTTCACATTACAAACACCGGGTCTCAGCTGTTATTTTCCGTTTTTTCGACTATTTTTTGGAACCTTGGAGACATCATGCCTCGTCGGTGTGTTGTCGGAGGGTGTAACAACACTAACAGGGTGGGATTCAAGTTGCACCACTGGCAAGAAATCTGCCGCCAGACCCCCATTGAATTTGCCAGAGTGTCTGCACATTTGACCGGCGATGCTAAGACAGACATGGCACAGAGATGTATGGATAACCTGCAGATGCATTTGCAACGATTAAGTCAACGAAATCACAAAGGTGAGTTTTGTTGATGTTGTTGTTAATCAGACATATTTGGTCACGGCATGACTGCCAGCTAATCGACGCTAACATGCTACGCTAATCGATGCTAACATGCTATTTACGCTAGCTGTATGTACATTTGAAACTAGATACCCACATTTAATGCGAAACAAACACTTACCAATCGACGGATTTAAGTTGATCCAGTGTCACAAGATGCGAAAGTCCTGATCGTTTGGTACGCACATTTTACCGGCGATGCTAATAAGGCAGCCATGCTATGGGCCACTTCATTAGGTACACCCACGCTGTGGCCGAATAGCGTCAATAGCTTTAATTTCTTCTTCAATTTCATTTTCGCTATCTGCTTCCATACTCCGACCATCTGTTTCAATACATGCGTAATCCGTTGAATCGCTTAAGTCGCTGAAATCCGAGTGTGAATCCGAGCTAATGTCGCTATATCTTGCTGTGGTAACCGCCCTGTGTTTTCGAAGATAGCGAAAATAAGGCACTTTAAAGCTTTATTTAGGGATATTCCGGGACCGGTAAAATTTTGAAAAAAACTTCAAAAAATACAACAAGCCACAGGGAACTGATTTTTATTGTTTTTAACCCTTTTGAAATTGTGATAATGTTCCCCTTTAAAGGCCTCACCTTTTTTGCTCCAAACAGATTGCTGGTATTATGGCCAAATAGCTACATTTTTGTTTCATCTGACCACAGAACTTTGCTCCAGAAGGTCTTATCTTTGTCCATGTGATGTCAGGACAAGGACAGCACAATGACCCCAAACACACGTCAAAAGTAGTAAAGGAATGGCTGAATCAGGCTGGAATTAATGTTTTAGAATGGCCTTACCAAAGTCCTGACTTAAATGAATGGACAATGCTGCAGTAACACATCCATGTCAGAAAACCAACAAATTTAGCTGAACTTCGCCAATTTTTTCAAGAGGAGTGGTCAAAAATTCAACCATAGGTTTGCCAGAAGCTTGTGGATGGCTACCAAAATTGCCTTATTGCAGTGAAACTTGCCAAGAGACATGTAACCAAATATTAACATTGCTGTATGTATACTTTTGACCCAGCAGATTTGGTCACATTTTCAGTAGACCCAAAATAAATTCATAAAAGAACCAAACTTCATGAATGTTTTTTGTGACCAAAAAGTATGTGCTCCAATCACTCTATCACAATAAAATAAGAGTTGTAGAAATTGTTGGAAACTCAAGACAACCATGAAATTATGTTCTTTACAAGTGTATGTAAACTTTTGGCCATGACTGTACACAGAAACACACAGCAGCTGGATCGTGATTTGTTCAACAAATCTTACATACAAACAGCCAAGAGACACGCTAGGAAATTAAACATTTTGATTAATGGGAATAAATTGATACAATTTCATGGAACAAATACAGTTGTACTTAGACTTGCGGTTATTTTGAAATAACAGCTGTCTCCAAGCTTGTTGTTACGAGTTACAAGCCTCCCCACCACTAGTTGCCGTTGCAATTTTCAGAGTGAACCCGGTAAGACAGAACTTTGTTTTCCAACCAGCATCTGAAGGGGTTTTCACAACAAAGGCCCACATAGCGATAGCATAGACTCGAGGATGCAGTTGGCAATCACACTTTAATCGTATTTAACAGTATTAATATCATGCAAAACAAGTATGTAACTCTGACACACACATTGAGACTAATGTTAGTCTCTTTTATGTGAGAACTGGCTAAATGAAGAGGCAAATAAATGTTACACATCTCCACAATAAAGTTGCGAGCATACATTTGAGTTACCAGCCTCCCCACCGCTAGTTGCCATTGCAATTTTCAAAGTCAACCCTGTAAGACAGAACTTTGTTTTCCAAACATTGGAAGGAAGAAAGAGTGTGAAGGACATTGCTGAGAAGAAGAGGAGGAGGATAGTCATTGAATCCAAAAGTTTGTTATTTTTCAAATGCATGCCTTGTGTTAACATTGTGTTGTTTTGGTGTGGCCAAGATCCGATTTAATTGGTTTAAATTAATTTCAGTGGGCAACTTTTTTTGATTGATTGAAACTTTTATTAGTAGATAGTACAGTACAGTACATATTCCGTACAATTGACCACTAAATGGTAACACCCGATTAAGTTTTTCAACGTTAATGAATTCATTGATATGAGATACAAGTGTTCTGAGTTTCGATCAAAGCTCCGTCAAAAAACTAATTAAAGGCCTACTGAATGAGATTTTCTTATTTAAACAGGGATAGCAGGTCCATTCTATGTGTGATACTTGATCATTTCGCGATATTGCCATATTTTTGCTGAAAGGATTTAGTAGAGAACATCGACGATAAAGTTCGCAACTTTTGGTCGCTAACAGAAAAGTCCTGCCTTTACCGGAAGTCGCAGACGATGACGTCACCCGTTGATGGCTCCTCACATATTCACATTGTTTTTAATGGGAGCCTCCAACAAAAAGTGCTATTCGGACCGAGAAAACGTCAATTTCCCCATTAATTTGAGCGAGGATGAAGGATTTGTGTTTGAGGATATTGATAGCGACGGACTAGAAAAAACCCCCCAAAAAACGCGATTGCATTGGGACAGATTCAGATGTTTTTAGACACATTTACTAGGATAATTCTGGGAAATCCCTTATCTTTCTATTGTGTTGCTAGTGTTTTAGTGAGATTAAATAGTACCTGATAGTCGGAGGTGTGTGTCCACGGGTGTGTTGACGCCAGTGTCTCAGGGAAGTCGACGGCAGCAGTACGGACAGCACAAGCTCAGCTGATCTCCGGTAAGAAACGACTTTTTACCACAATTTTCTCACCGAAACCTGCTGGTTGACATTCGGTCGGGATCCATGTTCGCTTGACCGCTCTGATCCATAGTAAAATTTCACCTCGGGGAATTTTAAACAGGGAATCACCGTGTGTTTGTGTGGCTAAAGGCTAAAGCTTCCCACCTCCACCTTTCTACTTTGACTTCTCCAATATTAATTGAACAAATTGCAAAAGATTCAGCAACACAGATGTCCAAAATACTGTGTAATTATGCGGTTAAAGCAGACGACTTTTAACTGTGTGTGTGCAGCGCTCATATTTCCTAACAGTCCGTGACATCACGCATACACATCATCATTACGTGACGTTTTCAAGAAGAAACTCCTAGGAAATTTAAAATTGCAATTTAGTAAACTAAAAAGGCCGTATTGGCATGTGTTGCAATGCTAATATTTCATCATTGATGTATTTAATAAACTATCAGACTGCGTGGTGGGTAGTAGTGGGTTTCAGTAGGCCTTTAAACTTGTAAGTTGAGATAGTAATGTACTAGAATTTAAGCGTTGATGTATGTCAGGGCTTCTGATCACGTTTAAGCCCTCTGAGAACACTGCAAAAAGTCAGTGTTCAAAAACAAGAAAAAAAAAAGACAAAAATGAGGGGTATTTTACTTGAACTAAGCAAAATTATCTGCCAATAGGACCAAAAAATTGTTCTTGTCAAGGCTTTCCTAAACAAGTAAAATTAGCTAACCTCAATGGACCCCAAAATACCTTAAAATAAGTATATTCTCACTAATAACTGTACTACTATATGAGTACGTATTTTCTATTTTTTCCATTGAAAATAAAACAGCAATGGCTGTCATCTGTTTTAATATGAGACACAATTGTGTCAAAGTCATGATTTCTTTTTTTTACATGCTCGAAATGAGAAAAGATTACTTTAAAAAAGTAGTTTTATACTTGTGAGTGTTGATGACACAGCTTTGCAACAGTTGATTTTCTTGTTTCAAGCATTTTTTACTCAACATGGGTCATCAAATCTCAGCTACAAGCTGTAATATCTCACTGAGACCATTTAGGACCAAAACCCTTAAAACAAGTAAAACACTCGAACATAAAATCTCATGTATGGCCGTGCAAGTCCCGGGATGCCCGAAATGTCCATAACACACCCAGCCGAGTCATTTGGGGATGTGGAATGTAAGTTGGAAAAGTCAGTAAAAGTCCCAAAAATACCTACCCAGGTTCGAGTCCCACAAGTTCCGCCGCCGGCCGGGATGCTCACAGTGTCCAGAACGCGCCCAACAAAGTCCTTTCCACGGGAAGGCGGGGAGAAAAGTGAGAAAAGTTGGTAAAATGTTCAAAAATCCCACCTGGGTTCGAGTCCCACAAGTCTTAAGACCTGTGCCACTCGAACTCAAACCCGAACCCGGGTGGGACTCGAACATGGGTAGGTATTTTGAAATTTTTTTAGATTTTTGCAGACTTTCCCAACTTTTATCCCCCCTCCCTGTGGGACTCGGCTGGGTGCACTGCAAAAACTGAAATCTAAGTAAGATGAAATATCTCAAATAAGGGTGATATTTGCCTATTTTCTGTATGATAAGATAAATCTTCTCATTAAGCAGATTTTATGTTAGTGTTTTACTTGTTTTAAGGGTTTTGGTCCTAAATGATCTCAGTAAGATATTACAGCTTGTAACTGAGATTTGATGACCTATATTGAGTAAAACATACTTGAAACTAGAATATCAACTGTTGCAAAGCTGTGCCATTAACACATATAAGTATAAAACTACTTTTTTAAAGTAATAATTTCTTACTTCAAGCATGAAAAAAAAAGTCATGATGCAAAGCGCATATCATTATGTCAACATAAAGGCACTAGCATTTACTTCATTTCAGAAGATTTTTCAACGTATTGAGCAAAAAGGACTCATTTCTTTTACTATCAAGAAAACTACACTTATTATTAGTGAGAATATACTTATTTTAAGGTATTTTGGGGTTAATTGAGGTTAGCTAATTTTACTTGTTTTGGAAAGTCTTGACAAGCTGAATTTTCTTGTTCTACTGGCAGATAATTTTGCTAAGATCAAATAAAATACCCCTTATTTTTTCCTTTTTTCTTCTTGTTTTTGAACACTGACTTTTTGCAGTGTGTGTTATGGACATTTTGGGCATAACACTTGTGGGACTCAAACCTGAGTCGGTATTTTGAGCATTTTTGAGGACTTTTGCAGACTTTTCTCACTTTTCTTTCCACGTCCCGTGGGACTTTGCTGGGTGCGTTTTGGACATTTTTCGCATCCCCGGACTTGTGCGGCAGGACTCATGGGACTGGAACCCGGGAAGGTATTTTGGACACAATTGGGACTTTTGAACATTTTCTCCTCTTCTTCCCCGCCTTCTTGTGCACCATTCCTGCGTGTGTTTTGGACATTTGGAGAAAAATAGATTCAAGCATGTTTTACTGAATATAGGTCAGAAAATGTCGGAAACAAGCTGTTATCTTACTGAGATCATTTAGGACCAAAACCCTTAAAACAAACACTAACATAAAATCTGCTTAGTGAGAATAATTATCTTATCAGACAGAAAATAAGCAAATATCACCCTTATCTGAGATATCTAATCTTACTTAGATTTCAGTTTTTGCAGTGAAGGCTTTG